>NW_026294616.1:0-143815 GCF_007827085.1 Peromyscus californicus insignis | reverse complement strand
GCAGGGTGGTTTATATAGGAAATCCTGGGAGCAGAGTCAACCTGTGATTGGTTAGTTGTTTTTTTTTTCTTGCCCAGGGATTGGCCAGTTATGTGTGCTAGGGACAGAGATGGCCCTGATTTCAGGGCCAAACTGTATTTTTTTCCACTGTCCTTTCTTGGCTTTTTGACGCTAGCTCTAAGATCAGGGCTCATTTCTTTTACTGACTCTGATTCTAGGGACCAAGAGTGTTATTTTGGCACTAGATTCAGAGTCAGGGCCTATTTCTTTGGTTCATTTTTCGGGCTCAGGTTCCAAACATAGGCTGTGTTTCTTTCCCTGGTCCTGAGCCCTAGTGCAAAAATTCTACTGTCCTGCTCTTTGATTGGTTGGTTTTCAAAAGTCAGCTCACCAGGGGCAGAGATGGCTCCAATTTGAACCAAACAGTGTTTCTTTCACTGGCCATATCTGAGCCATCTTTTCGTAGTTCTGGGCTCCAGGGTCAGGGTGGGTTTCTTTAGCCAACCCCATTCCCCTACAGTTATGACAAAACAACAGTCATAGATAGTACATCATCTACCCTTAGAATTGTACTCAAGAGACTGACACACAAGGATCATGAATTCTAATGCCATCCCTGGCTAATTACTGACATTCAAGCCAGGCTAGATAACAAACATTTCAAGCACATTTGTGAATATTAAATATTGAAAATACAACCATGAATATTAAATAATAAAAAAACAACCATGAACAAAAATACATCACCCTTTCACAGAAACCCTTACTTGAAAGTGTGATCACATACTGCCTGAGAGTTAAATAAAAATGAACCTCTTAGATGATAGCCATCACATTCTATACAAGGCAACAGATAAATACCTCTGAATAAGTGAAAGTGCAAAAGAAGATGAACAAATGCCACAGAAGGAATATAAGGACCACAAAATAAACTTTACTAATTGAATTTGCCACACATATCCCACACTTCAATATCTTTCTCACATGTTGCAAAATAGAAGCCACACCTCTGAATAAGTGAAAGTGCAAAAGAAGATGAACAAACACCACAGAAAAAATATAAGGACCACAAAATAAACTTTACTATATAAATTTTCCACACATATCCCACACTTTAATATCTTTCTCACATGTTGCAAAATAGAAGTCACAATGGGATCTTCACATCAGTCTTTGGTGAACCTGGTTAGTAATTTATTTACTTCAAATCTACAATAAAAAAACCTTAAAACAAGGTTTTTTCCTTGAAATTGAAAACCACTATGATGTCTAAAATCTTAACCAAATTGTTTACATAAAATGGGGTTTACTTTCATATGAGTACCTATCTATTTCCTGACATCAAGATGATATAAAAAGCTTTAAAATATTGACAGGGATAGGCAACATGGCCAAGACTTTAACACATGTTCATTCCCTGGACCAAGATCTGGTTTTGGATGACTTCCAGTATTTCTTGCAACAAGAAGCTCCAACAGTCTAACCTTCTCGGGAACCAAAATGCACATACATGTACCCAGAGGAAGACACTCACATATAGCATAATTAAAATAAAAACAAATATTTAAACTAATTTTTAATCATGAATGTTTTTTATATTATAATTCTGGTAATATGGGTTTTGAAGCATCTAAATGATTACAGAAATTTTCTCCATAATGACTTAGTCCATTTAACAGAAAACAAGCATGCAGTCTTGAAGTTGGAGTAATCTCTCATTTTCAGTCTGTGACATCATTTGAGAAGATTTAGAAAATGATACCATGCTGGAAGAATTCAGTCGTGAGGGTTGGCCTGAGCATTTATAGCTGCACACCATTTCTAATTTACACTTTCTGCTTTATACTGCAGGGCAAGAATGTGAATTCTTAGCTGCCTGCTTTAGCAGCCATGTGTGACATTTGTTTCCATGCCCCTTTTATGGGGTACTTGTACTGCTCTGGAACCAAGGGCCAAATTAAAACCTTTTCTAAGTTCACTTAGATATGGTCTATTATCAAAGCAACAGAAAAGGAATGATACACATCTGTGAAAATTTACACCAGAATTCATTATTTCATGTATTTGAAGAGAAGTATGAAATCTAAAAGGAGTTACATTATCATTTAACTTTATAGGTCTTTTGTCCATATTTTTTTTAGAGCTGAGGATCGAACCCAGGGACTTGTGCCTGCTAGGCAAGCGCTCTACCACTGAGCTGAATCCCTAATCCCTCTTTTGTCCATATTATTTGACAGGTGTAAACAAAATAAAAAGAGATATTATAATGCTTGAACATATTATTGACACATTTTAATTTTTTTCCAAAATAATTAATCTTGTGTAATTGAATATAAGTATGTTGGATGAAGATCATACCAATTCATATATATTCAGATTTCCTTTGATATGAGTTCTTTTCAGATCCTCAAAGTCTAATGTTATATTCAAAGGCTTAAAAGATACCAATTACACACTAAAAGTTTTACAGTTACAGGGTTGCTCTGTGTTGTGACTAGGCATTACCACATTGATTATATTCATAGGATTTCTCCTCAATATGTGTTCTTTAATACACTTGAAGATGACTGGGCTGTACAAAGGCATTACCACACTGTTTATATTCATAGGGTTTCCCTCAGTTATGAATTCTTTCATGCAATTGAAGAGCACTATGATGAACAAAGGCTTTCCCACACTGATTACATTCATAAGGTTTCTCTCCAGTATGTGTTCTTTCATGCCTTTGAAGAACAGTGTTTTGAGCAAAGGCTTTACCACACTGATTACATTCATAGGGCATCTCTCCTGTATGTGTTCTTCTAAGTACTTGAATATTATGGGGCTGAGCAAAAGGCTCTATCACATTGATTAAATTCATAGGGCTTCTCTCCAGTAGGTGTTCTTTTATGCCTTTGAAGATCACTATAACATGCAAAAGCTTTACCACATTGTTTTTTATTCATAGGGCTTTTCTCCTATATGCATTCTTTCATGCAATTGAAGAGCATTGTGATGAACATAGGCTTTACCACACTGATTACATTAATAGGGTTTCTCTCCAGTATGTTTTCTTTTATGTACTTGAAGATGACTGGACTGTGCAAAGGTTTTACCACATTGTTTACATTCATAGGGTTTCTCTCCAGTATGTGTTCTTTCATGCCTTTGAAGAGTATTGTTTTGAGCAAAGGCTTTACCACACTGATTACATTCATATGGTTTCTCTCCAGTATGTGTTCTTTCATGCAATCGAAGAACACTATTACAAACAAAGGCCTTCCCACACTGATGACATTCATAGGGTTTCTCTCCGGTATGTATTCTTTTATGTACTTGAAGATTGTGGGGCTGTGTAAAGGCTTTACCACATTGATTACATTCATAGGGTTTCTCTCCAGTATGTGTTCTTTTATGTACTTGAAGATGACTGGACTGTACAAAAGCTTTACCACATTGTTTACATTCATAAGGTTTTTCTCCAGTATGTGTTCTTTCATGCAATTGAAGAGCACTATGTCGTGCAAAGGCTTTACCACACTGATTACATTCATAGTGTTTCTCTCCAGTATGTGTTCTTTTATGTACTTTAAGATGACTGGGCTGTGTAAAGGTTTTATCACATTTATTACATTCATAGGGTTTCTCTCCCGGCTGTGTTATTCTATGTAGTTGAAGAACTTCCCAGTGAGCAAAGTCTTTTGCACGTTGACTATATCCATAAGGTTGTTTAACAGTATGTGTAGTTTCATGACTTTGAAGATGACTGTATTGTGTAAATGTTTTACCACATTGATTATATTCATAGGATTTCTCTCCAGTATATGTTTTTTCATGCCTTTGAGGAAGACTACATGCAAAAGCTTTACCACTCTCAGTATATTCATGTGATTTCTCTCTAGTATGACTTCTTTCATGCCTGCAAGAATAATTGAAAAATTTAAAAGCTTTACCACATTCATTACATTGTTGAGTCTTTATATCTGCATGAATTAACTTTACAATTGGTCTAAATATATAGACAACTGAAATCTTATCATTTTAGCATGTTGCTTACACTCATGTTGTTCCCCTGCATTAAGGATGGCTTTGCATATTTGAACATGCCTGTCATGGTAAGGACCTTTATGACCTGGCTCATATTTATGGCATCATATTTCTCTGAGGTTTTTCACATATTTGAAGAGAACTGGGAGAATTTGGACATTTACCTCACTTATTCCATTGATAAATTTTCCTATACTGTGAGTCATGCTACATGTTCAAAGTTAACCAGGACAAACAGAAGCATGTACACAGACAGTCCTATTACCCATAGGGCTTTTCTGTGGTGTATTTGTTGACTATTCTTTTTTTTTAAAGAGGGACACAAGTCCCTTTATTTTTTTTATTTTTTAAGATTTATTTATTATGTGTACAGTATTCTGCCTGCATGTGTCCCTATAGGTTGATCTATTCTTAATGAACCTGGAAAACCAATTATTTGTAAACTTGAATCACATTCAACAAGTTTACTCAACATGGGACTACTGCATATATTCTATGTTCTGAAATTGAGAGATGGGCATTGTTTCTTCCCATATCCTTATGTTCATAGAACTGGTATCCAGAGTGACATATGATATAACTATTAAAGAAAGAATAAAAACAAGAATATTTCCACATTTCCTTTTACAGTTGGACTTTCTGTTCTTCATCAATATGTGGTATAGGGAATAATGTTTCTCTACAACGACTCCCCCCTCCCCCTTAACTCTTGGCTCTATCTACCCATCTAACTTAAATTAGAAAAGACAGAACACCTATATGAGTAAATATTCTATGGACTATTTGTTTATTACAAGGTTGTGTATATATTCTTATTACATATTCAATGAGTATATGTTTTGTAATATGAAACTATGAAACTAAATGGATTGCCAGTTGTACAGCATAATTTGATGAAGTTATATTTCAAATGGTGATTTCTGCTAAGGCATTGGTTTTTTTTTCCTTCCTTAAAAGAATGACTTGCAAACATAATTCACTTACCTACCATTGAGGTACATGTGTTTATGAACATTTAATTATCATCGATGCACTTTAAACTGTGATTATTTACACTCCTTCATTTCACTAAAGCTTCCAGATAAATTATATATATATATCTACAGGCCCATTTCTATCAGCTTTTACATGAAAATTACCTTCGTTTTTTTTTGAGAACTTTGGCAATGTTCTTCAACTTCAAGATCTTCCCAATTGTAGTCTAAAATACAGGACAAGAAAAATGTATGAAATATTACAGGAAACTGAAAAATTTACATTACTATATTCACTGATCCTTACAACCAAATGTGATTTATTCACCTCACACTTCCTCATTCTCAATCAGAATTGCAGAAGAGCATCAATAACCAAGAAACAGTTGTCCCCTTATTTAAAATGTGAAGGAAAATTTATAGTATTACCTATAGCTGTGAGGTTCACATAGGTCTCCACCATCACATCTTTGTAGAGATTCTTCTGTGAAGGATCCATCAATGCCCACTCTTCCTGACTGATGTTGACATTCACATCATTATAGGTCACTGCATTCTAAAATATGTCCTACATAAATATGTCATCCATATGAATAAAACAAAAGGCATGATACATCATTGTAAATGTATGCTTCTTTGACAAATAGCCACATAATTCTGGTGAGTGCTACACATATTCTATAACTCAGACATTACAGTGAAATCATCAAGTTACTTCACAAAGAAACTGAATAGGAAATTTACATCTATTATTTCTGAATGCTTTGAATTGAATATCATCTTGCAAGAGAAATGTCTATTAACAAAGATAGAGAAACAAGCAAACACTTTACCAGTACCGAACACACATCAGAGAAATTGCATGAACCATTACTAACTACAAAGAAGATTTTTAAGCTGGGTGTAATGGCTTATGCCTTTAATCCCAGAACTTAGAAGGTAGAGGAAAGTATGTGTGCTTCTGAGTTGAAAGTTTGTCTAGTCTATGTAGTCAGTTATAGGACAGCAAGAAGTAAATATTAAAGACCCATCTGCACTGTAAACTTCCAACAAATAAACAAAAAGATAAGATGAACTCAGAGATTGTTTTACTGAAGTTCCTACAAAGAGTTAAGCATTCACTCTAGTTCTGTATTCATACTTCCAGAAATTTGAATTACTCCATTTTAAACTGTAACTTTAATAAATTTTACTAAAAGGAACTGTGCATTTAAGCATTCACAAATAGAAAGATGATAATATTAGAAATATCAATATTGTTCATAAATAATCAACACAGGGAAGAAGAGAAGGCTCAGAAGTTAAGAGCTCTTACTGTTCTTATATATAGAAAGATTCAATTGCCAGTACTGATAGGGGGAATCACACAACTGTTCATTATTCCAAGCTTGTGGGTTCTTAGACTCTCTTGGGTCTACTGTGAGGACCAGGCATACATGTAGTGGATATCCGTTTATACAGAAAAAACGAATCATATTCATTAACGAACATCAAAACAAATACAATAAGCAAAAAGAATGCCACACAGAATGACTCAGAAGGCCCAGGCACTATTTCTGTCATGAATACTGCATCCTAGAAATGAATGATATCCTCTGCCAAATTTCAAAATTCAAGATGGTGGGTAAAGCGCAGCAAAACAACATATGCTTGACATGTACAAAAACATATACTCTACGCCCATCACACAAAATATGTATATAAAAATCCTTGAATGTTGGCCAATCTTTAATCTCAGTATGTGGGAGAAAGAGTCAGGTGAATCTCTGAGGTGGAGGCCAACCTGGTCTAGAGAGCTACATTTAGAATATTCAGGGCTACTCAGACAAAGTTTGTCTTCAGGAACAAAAATAAAAACTACCGAATTAAAAAAAAATCAGGGTAGTAAAAATGGCTTAGCATTGAATATCAATTCCTTCAGTTGTATCTTGTCTAATTTAGTGACAGTATATATACTGGTGATGAAGTCATGACAGCACAAGAAGGAAGCTGCGTGATTCATTTTCAACCACAACTTAGTAGAAACAGAAAAGGAAATTGGTTGAGGCTATCACAACCACCAATGAGATATTTCATCCAGAGAGATTCCTCCTACTAAAGGTTCCAATGGCAACCCAAAGGAAGTCACCAAAGAGAGACACATGTTCACATTCCTCATCCTATCTGGGAACTTATCATTCAATTGATTAGATCCTGACCCAGGTCACTATTGGCTCAGGGTCATCCATGGAAAAAAAGCATTTAGTCACTTCAATGATGCTCATAGTCTGCAACAGCCCTTACACTGTTCAAATAACCAAAATCTCTCTCAACACTCAAGACCAATTCTTGACTGTGTCATTGTATAAAAACAAAGAACATGTTAAATCTTTCCAACATACAAATGAAACAGAAAATCCATTCTCATTTCAAAGAGGAATTGAGACATAGTGAAGAAAGATAAAGGGAAGACTGAAACCCAGCAGGACAACAATCAAATCTAGTAGTTCTGTGTCAGACACATGCTTTATTTTCAAAGGGCTTAGATTTCTATCTCCCCACAACTTCCCATTCATCTCTCTCTTTGCAGCTAGTTCTCCATGAAAGATGCCTCATAGCTTAAGAATCTCAACATCTTATGGTCTCCAAATACAACCAAGATAATAGACGTCCTTAAAAAGAAAATGAATAAATCTCAAGTAAATTTATGAAAGCACAATTAAACTATTAGAGTAAACAAATAAACAACTTAAATAAAGCCAATATAAAATAGACAAATAGTTGAAGGAAACAAATACAACTGTTTAAGACCTCAAATGGAAATAGAAAGAGTAAAGAAAACAGAAACTGAGGCTACTCCAGAAATGAAAAATGTAGGACTAAAAATAAGAAAGTACAGAGGCAAGTTTCACCAATAAAATAGAGAAATGGAAGAAAGAATATCAGGCACTAAGGATACAATAGAAGAAATGGACACATCAGTCAAAGAAAATGTTCAATATAAAAATTTCTTGACACAATGTAATCTGGGACATCATGTTTCAGGGACTATGTGGGTCCAGCTCCTCAAATAGTCTCACTCCAGGGTCCAGGAAGAATCTATAGCCAGTGGGTAACTTAATCTTTGATGACAGGAAATGAATCCATGTATACAAAACTTTTCATTCCATACACTTTTTTTCTTCTGAGTCAACTTTTGTTTGTACTGCTTCTATTCTGCTCTCTCATCCAGCATTTTTCTTGACTGATTTATATCTACATTTATGTGCTGTCACCTCTAAATTCTATCTTAATTCTCTCATCTTAGTTCTGCCCCATCTAGGTTCTCATTCACCTAGTTCTTTTCTTTTTTTTATGCAAAGACGATAAAAGTTCAAAGGGACGCCAGGTACCGACATACTTTTATTAAGCAACCTTTACAACACTTGTAAGCCACAGATAGTCTTGGTTTTTCCCATTCACCCTGCCTTGATAAATACACAAGCTCTCTTACAAAAATAATGCAAAAATGTTGACACCAATCTACTATGCCCCAGAAATCTGATCAACTCTTACCCAAAGTCAAGATAAAAATAAAGCAGGCGGTTAACTTACTCCTGATTCTGACCACATTATTTCTCAAAATATGCCCTTAATTTCCAGCCAATGTCTCTGTTGTGGAGAAAAGATTATTCGTAGTCTAGCACTGACTCTCCTGAGGGGAGGCAAACCGGTCCCTTTAATCTCAAGCTCAGTGGGGGCAGCGGCCTCCCCATGCAACAGCCTGCGGTGCGCACAACTTAACCCTTAGTTCAGACAGTCCTCGCGTTGCAGAACAGGTCCAGTGGAGAGAATACTACTTCCTCCTCTTCCCACCTTGGTGCGGCACACCTTTCTTCTTGCCACCGAAAGGGGGAGGCCTGGAATGCTTCTTGCGTCCCAAGCCTCCTTTCCTCTTCTCTCCCTGGCCCGGCGGACCACCTTTCCTCTTGTTCGAAGGTCCCTGCCGGCCCCCTTTCTCTTGCCCTTCTGGCCCATTTTCCTCCTCTTAGCGGCCTCTTCTTGGTCCTCCTTCCCTCATCTGCTTGTTGGTGGCCCTCGTCATGTCCAGCTGAGGCTTCTTGCTGTTCATGACTCGAAGTAGCTCCAACTGGTTCTTCTTCTCGGCTGCAAAGTCCCCAAAGAGGAGCTGAAACTTCCTCTTCTTGCCAGTGCCCCGGGGCGCCTTCTCCTTGGGGAGGAGTTCCTGGAAGCGCCCCACGAAGCAGTGGAGACCTTAGCCACCTGCATGGCGTGACCCAGCTCCTCCTTACTCTGGTGTCCCGTGGGGTGCAGGCCGGCTGAGCTGGGCATCTGCGTCTTGTGTGCTTGGGCCAGGTTCCACAGCTGGTTCAGCTCGTTCTTGGCCACGCGCTCCTTCTTGGCCTGATTCGAACATCTTTGTACAAATCCAGCCTTACAGGAGGTTTTTAGAAGAAAAATACCCAACCTAAGGAAGATAACTACACACATGAAAACACAGTAAATAAATATCACAAAGCAATCTCAATTACATAATGTAAGGCAAGCCTGAGCTACAGGAGATAATGACCTGAACCAGTGGTTCACAACCTTCCTAATGCTGTAACTCTTTTTTCCTTTATTTCTCTTTTTTGTGGTAGGCTGTGACTCTTTAATATAGTTTCTCATGATGTGGTGACACTCAAACTATAAAATTATTTTCACTGTTACTACATAACTGTATTTTTGTTCCTGTTATGAATTATAATATAAATATCTGCACTTCCTGACAGTCTTTGGCCAGTCCTGTGATAGGGCCATTTGATCCCCGAAAGGGAGCCATGACCTCCAAGGTTGAGAAGCACTGATATAATTAAATTCATAAACAAACAGCAGATAAAAAATGGAAAAAAATCTTAAACTGGGAAACATAGAAAAAACAGAAAAAAACAATTAGTAATGCACTAAAAGAAAATGAATATTAAAAATAATAACAATAATTGATGTTTTAAAATGATAAAAACAATTGAAAGCATATGTGGCTATACTGACTTTGAAATGGAGTAGGCACCTCCATTCTACTCGAAGGTAGAGTGAATATCATTAATATGAGACTGTATGATTTTGTCCCATGTAAAATGTTACCCACTGACTGCAGTAAGCAAACAGAAAATGGCCTGTATCTCAATCCTCTCAGCTGATTTAACTGTGTCAACCAGAATTGAATATATCTGCATATGAGAGTTCCCTAATTGGAAAATGAATACTTAGTAGTTCAAGCTATCCTTCATAAACTGTACACCAGCCAATAGTGTCTGACTTCATTCACATGGAAGGAATTAATACATGCGGGAAATTACAGAGAAAGTCACTCACCACACCCCATCAGTCCTTCTTTGTAATGGAGACCCTGTATCTTACTGCACTAAACTTAAGTCTGTGATCAATCTATTGCCTAGTCTAATGGCCCCTGCTGTGTACTCAGTGTCCCATTCCCCTGCCTGCAGGCCCTACTCCTTTCTGCAGGCCAATTCCACTCTTCCTCCTCTTCTAGTCTGAAGGAAGAAGCCATTTTCCACCCACATTTCCTTTCCTTGTTGTGCAGTGGACAATTCACTATGTGACTCAAACTGGTAATTTTAGAACTCTGTGGTGGTGCAGACATGAAAACCAAAATTTAGGGTGATGAGTCAGGAGACAATAAAGACAATGCTCTGTGGGGCTACAGACAGGGTTCAAGTTCACCTCAAGCAATGTAGGAGACCTTGACTTAAAACTGCTTTTCAAAAAGACTGGAAATGCCTCTGTTCTAGAATTAATATAACTCCATGGAATACCAGAAATTAATGTTGGTTGTGACCCTGTTTATGGTCTCTTGAGGCACATGTTAGAGGCGAGTTTTTCAATGGAAGGATGGGCCTTTCTACTGGTTGTAAACCAGGGTTGTCTCCCATGTTATGGAATATAGCTGGTTAATCTTGGGGAACAAACATTTACATCTTATCATACTAAGGTCTAACCAGCATGATTAGCATAGTACTTATCTTTGGGGTATTTGTGATGCAGCCCTATCTTACCTAAATTCTACTTTGTGACTTAATGTCCCCTAAGAACTATAAAAACCACATACCATCAATTCTACCACCATCAATTCTAATCTTCTACATCACAGTTTAGCAAAGAAGTGCAACTTTACACAGGAAATACTGTTTACAAGCTCCTAAAATTAATTCCAGTTGGATTCTAAATCTTAATGTTAAATGTTCAAAGTGTAGAACTTCTGGAAGATAAGGGAGAAACCAGGCCTCTTTGACTTTGGATATCTGTGTTTCATAGAAACAATACATGTGTGGTGCCAGCATTTCACATTTATGTTAACAAGGACATTTCAAAGCATAGTCCTGTTCCCAATGCTCTTTACAGATTCAGCCAGGAGAGTGAAGTTTTTCAGAGGCAGTCAGCCAGCCTCCAGAATTGCAAAGACTATGCAGAACCATGCAGGACAACAAACATCTTCACTGGAGCATGCAGGATGAGCGGGACCATGCTGGACAATGCATGACAAGGCAAGAATAAGCTGAACTCTACATCTGACCACTTGCTCCCACCCAGCAAGAAGAGGATCCAACACACTGACTCTCATGACTCAAAGGAGCACTCCTTTGAGTCCGGGGATGGCAGCCCCTCACTCACCATGTTGTGGTTTTCCAGCTTGGCCATGCTCCCTGCTCAGCTCCCTGCAGCAATACTCGAGCTGCACAGCAAACAAAAC
The DNA here is from genome assembly GCF_007827085.1 of Peromyscus californicus insignis. Taxonomy (NCBI): domain Eukaryota; kingdom Metazoa; phylum Chordata; class Mammalia; order Rodentia; family Cricetidae; genus Peromyscus; species Peromyscus californicus. The sequence goes on along the minus strand of NW_026294616.1, from coordinate 132,085 downwards.
TAATGGAGACAGATTCTCTTCAAAGCCAATACTGAGGCTGGTAACTAGAAGTACCCTGCAAAACTTCTGACTGGCAGGTAGCCTGGAGAGCCTAATTGTCTAGTGGGGCCTGACTGACTAGAGCATCCCCCATATGGTTACACTATGCTTAAAGACAGATCACAAACATTCCTTGTCCTGCCTTCCACCCTAAGCCCAGACCTTTTCTGAAGCAGCAGAGATTTACATTTCAATAGCACTTGCCCCTGGCTCCAATAGCCAACTATGTGATCTTCCTGCTCTCCATAGGCACTTCCTCTTCATTCTCCTGGACACAATGTGGCTAGCTAGCTTGTGCTGCCCACTCTACTGTGTGAGGAGGAGTGATTTCCTGCCATTCATATGGAAGGGCACCCAGAACATTTACAACTAAAGAGAGATTTAAGCCCACAAAAGGAGAAGCTTGTTAGTTGGCTTGGCCCCAAGCAGGTCTTGAAGGTACAAGAAAGCTACATGAAGAATTTGCCCAAGTGCCTATGGTCTCTATTCCTGTTACAATGCCTTCTGCTGTCAAGTATGCACCTATAGGATCATGGGGTATTCACTGTGATTGGGTGACAGAGTAAGAGAAGACCTGGGTCAGTTGATGGTCCTGTACATTATGCAGGTACAACCCAGAAGTAGACAGTAGCAGCATTTCATCCCCATTATTGGGAAGCCTAAAAGATATTGGTGAAGGGTATAGGGGGCCCAAAAGAGCTTGACTACACAGCTGCCATGAAAGGATTAGGGAACCAGGTACTGCTGCCATGACAGGCTTACTGGTAAACAACAACTGGATCCATAAACTGACACCATTCAAGGATCCACCCAAAGACAGGCCAGCAACTAATGGAAAATACCTGACATTCCAAACATTACAAAAGAATATACCAGTATTGCCAGATGTCTGTGTGAGGGTGTCTGAACCCATAGACCTTGAGCTACTGACAGCTGTGATCTACCATTAGGGTGCTAAGAATTAAATCCAGATATTCTAGAAGAGTATAGTCAGTGTTCTTTAACCACTGAGCCATCTTCCTAGCACTATCATTCAGTCCATTAACTACAGTTCTAAATGGTGGCTTTAGAACTTGAGTTTACTTTCTCCTTCCTTGGTGATTGGAAAATTGATATTTGTGTTTCCCTGTTAATCATCAATTTATTTAATATTGGAATTTAATAGATTAAAGAATGAATGCATACTAGATTGAATAAATAGGTAGCATTCCACTAAGTAACAAGTACCTATCAACTTGATCCAAACAAATAACCTAATCTTGCCATGTATCTAAGGGCTATTAATATTTCATAAATTTTTCATCAGAAATAACATCCAACCTGATGTTTTACTGTTCCCATGTTCTTTAGCTTTATACAATATTAAAAATATTTTCTGCAAATGTATATGACCTGGTACTGAAGTATTTGCTAAGAATATTTCAGATGTGTAGAATATAAATTGAAAATTAGAACTTAAAAGTATAGAAATTGAATTGACTTGGAACCACAGTGTATTAGTGAAGCCTAAAGAAATAGGCTTCAATGCAAGTTAAAGAATGGATGTGCTGTCAAGGTGAGTTTAAAACAGACAAAGAATTAATACATATCTTTCCTTTTTTTTTGTCTGTCCAGCAGAAGGTGTGATCCAGATGAAAGGTGTGTCTTCCAGCCTCAAATTCTGGACTAAAGGTGTGTGTCATCTAGCCTCAGGATCTGGGTCAAACACACAGTTTTCTTCTTGCCTCAAGGTCCAGATCACAATTGTGCCTTGTATTTCTGAATCATAGTTCATTGCAGATATAGTCAATTGAGTTGACAACTAAGAATAGTAATCACATTCCAGAACTTATCAACTTGACACAATCATATCTCCTTATGTCATGATTAGTTTCCAAATGAAAAACAATAACAAGGTCATAATTATGCCTAAACATACACAACTGTCCCACATAATATCAGAACTGCCTTATATATTTAGCATAGTAGCAATGACCCTTGTGGACAACTCTCTAGTATCTCAAACTTACATCTGATAACTATGGAGACAATACAGACTCCATCTTAGGAAAAGGCCACCACCTAAGACTACCTGCTGTATTCAGTTCCAGGAAGGATCTCAGGAATGTGCCATGACAATTTGAACAGATACAGGGCAATTTACTTCTGTAGACATTCTGTCTGTGATTTATGGTGCTTGAATCTATCTTGATAATCCTACTGAGTAGGCCAGATAATCCTGCTTAGCAAGTTGTGGTTCCCCACCAAAAAGTCCAACCCAATGGTTTCAAATGTGCTTTCATGCTCAAAATCTAAACCAATAGTTTCAAAAAATCACCTTGCCCCATATCCCTTCTACCCAATCCCAAGTTGCCAAAGCATGTATTTCCCAGATTTTAATTTTCCCCTAGGAAACCTCTCTTCCTCTGGGCTCACTGCTGCTGCCACATTTCCCTTCAGCAGGAGTGTGAAAGCACCAGATTCAAACCTGATAATACAAGGACCCTTATGTGTTTGTATCAGAAATTGGCTCCTTGGTGGTCTCTGTTTGTTTGTTTGTTTGTTTGGTTGGTTGGTTGGTTGTTTGGTTCTTTTGTGGTTTTTTGAGACAGGGTTTCTCTCTATATAGTTTTTGTGCCTGTCCTGGATCTCACTCTGTAGAGCCTCAAACTCACCAAGATCTACCTGACTCTGCCCCGCAAGTACTGGGATCAAAGGCATGTACCACAACCGCCTGGCCATAATATTCTCTTAATTGATGTTGCAACAAATTATAAGTATACTAAAAGATTATACAATTATCTGTACAAAGGCATTATTAACAAAATACAACACATACACTCATTTAGTTATAATCCTCATTTCTGCAACTGGTCACATGACCTTAGATGGTATTTAGAGCTATCTTCCTCTAGCACCCATTCTGTATTTCTTCCACCCTCTGCAAGCACTTCAGCACATCTGGTTCTTTTCCTGGAAGAGTGACCCATATCTTCATTCCTGAGGCATCTGTGCCCTTTGTCATCCTTCCTGGATTAAATTGTTGTAGTTTCCCAATGCCTTTAATCACAGGGCACAGTAGCACCAGGGGATGCCCCAAAGGATCTCCTGCACTCCAGACATAATCCTTCTTTCCTTCATTGTGGAGAGATAGTCCAATTTCTCTATGGTAATATGGATATATCGCCCATCATGATGATGTTATTCCTTTCTCAGTCTGTTGTTTTAAGGGCATTTGAAGCTCAAAATAACCAGGGGTAAGTCTGAGTTTCCAGCTCAATGAAAATTTGTTGGGCCTCCTGGCAAGAGCACAACAGCCTCTGAACAAAAACTTCTGGGGCAGCAAAACTGTCCTAGTCAGTCACTAGGGGCAATAGTGAGTTGAACTATCCCCTTTACCAGTCCTTGATTACTGGACACATGGATCCTGGCTATAGGAGAAAATGTACCATATATTGGATACTGATTCGGAGCATACACCGCCTCCTGGAGAACCTTGCCCCAGCCCTCAAGATGGTGCCACCTAATTGGTGCTGTAAGAGTATCTTCAACAGACCAAATTTCACTCCATCTTTCTATCTGGCCAGCTTCTTCAGGATGCTGGGGAATAAGGTAAAAACTGTGGATTGCATGTGTATGGGCCCACTGTAGTGCTTCTCTGGGAGTGTAGTGAGTTCCTTGGTCTGAAACAGGACTCTGGAATAACATGTCGGTGGGTAAGACATTCTGTAAATCCATTGAAGGCATTTTGTGAAGCATTACATGTAGGAAAGGCAAATCCATAATCAGAATAAGTTTCTACTCCAGTAAGGACAAAGAGTTGTCCTTTCTACAGAGGAAGTGGTCCAAGGTACTCAACCTGCCACAAGGTTGCTGACTGATCACCCCAGGGAATGGTGCCATATCTGGGGCTCAGTGTTGATCTTTGATGTATTGTTGTTGGATGATCTGGCACTCAGCAGCAGGTATACCCAGGACACCCTTGGTGAGTGGAAGACCATGTTGTTGAGCCCATGCATAGTTCCCATTTGTACCATCATGGCCACTTTGGTCATGGTCCCATTGGGCATTGACAGGAATGGCTGAGGAGAGAGGCTGACTGTCCACAGAAAGTCATCCTATCTATTTGATAACTAAACTTCTTCTCAGCTGAAATCACCTTTTGGTGAACATTTACATGGGACACAAGTGTCTTCACATCCTTTGCCATGTGTAGAGATCTATGCACATACTTCTTCCTCACATGTCTTTCTCTTTTCAACCTTGCTCTTTCCAAGTCACTGACCACCCAGCCAATCCATTGAGTATGGCCCATCAATCAATGAATAGTTGTACATTAGGCCATGTCTCCTTCCAAACAAACTGTATGTTCCTGTGTACTGTCTGAACTTCTGCTTACAGTGAAGATTTCCCTGTCACCAGTATCTTTAAGGTTTGTCCCAGAATGGAGTTGAAATGCTGCAGCTGTCCACTTCTGGATGGGGCCTGCATGATGTAGAGAACCATCAGTAAACCAAGCCCTAGTCTTCTCTTCCTCAGTCAACTAATCATAGGGACACAACCCATGAGGCTGGAGGTGCATGCTTGGAAGCAGAAGGCATTGTAACAAAAGTAGAAACCAAAAGCATTTGGTCAGCATGTCCTTTTTTATGACTAGGTGTGTACAATAACACCCAGGTCATGATGGGCAGTTCAGGTTTCATGGTAAGGTGGTGGCCCACTATGAAATATTCACTTTTTCCCAGTTGGTGGTATTAATGGCTTGTGCTCACATGCATGGCCATGTTTATTTTTGAAAATGATTCTATGGGCCCCAGAGGCAGAGACCTAAAATACAATACAATATCTACTAAAAAAGACTTTAGTAGATATTGAATTGTCTCAATTCTTTAATGTTCCTTTTCTTGTATGTTATTCAGTTTTGTTCTTTTCCTCTGTGTGTGTATGCATGTGTTTTTTTGTGTGTGTGTGTAGACTATGTAGTGCAGGGTTTATGCCTCACAGTGATCTTCCTGCCTCTGTGTCTGGAGTGCTGGTACTAAAAGAAGGCACTACCACACACAGCTTTAAAAATAATTTTTATGGTCTAGTCTCCTCTTATCCTGGCTAGGGAGGCCAGGAGATGGTGTCAGAACCCCTGATGCTGGAATTACAGATAGTAGTGTGCTTTTTTGTGAACTGTAAATGGAGCCTGGATGCTCTGAAAGAATTTTCAGTGCCCTTAGTTGCTAAGGTATTTTTCCACACTAAGTTTTAAGTTCTTGATTAGGTTTTCTGTCCAAGGCATCATAGTCAGTCTGAGGATGATTTAAAATGGAATTTTCCTCCATTTGTGAGAATTAGCCTCAGGCAGGGATGAGTTCCCTGACTGTTTATACCACACAATGTGGTCAGCCCATTATCAATATATATACAGTCAGCAAAAATGGATGCAGCAGGTGGTATTCATGTATTCAGCAAACTTATTTACCCATACCTAACAAGGAAGAAGTTGGAAGGGATTTGGGAAGGCATGAAATGAAGAGATAAGAGGGGAATGTGATGTCATATTTTTTAATTAACAATTTATAGAAATAAATTTTAAATAAAAAGAGGGACTTGATAGATGGCTCAGCAATTAAGAGCACTGGGTTTTTTACAGAGGACCCATGTTCCATTCCCAGGATCCATATGGTAGTTAACCTTTGCTACAACTCTAGAGAGACATCCCCTGACCTCTTATGGTCTCTGTAGGTACTCTCCACAGACATATACAGGTAAAACACCTGTATAAATATTTTTAAAAGAAGTTAGAAAAATAAGAGAATGGAATTCTCTACATTGATACCACAGCCTTGAGACTACCAGAAGCCAGGGCTAATTAAAATGAAATCTTCTGGTCTTGCATAGAAGCACCTGTGGCCTTGTAGAGAGCCAGCCTGCAGAGAGGCAAAAGCAGCTTTCTTCTGAGTATAATAAAAGTCATCATAACCATTCATCTAGGAGCAGAGTACGCAGTGCTTTTAGGTGACTTTTCCTTGATGTTTTCTGTATTTGTATTCTCCATCTTATGTATCTGTGAGAATTGACACATCAGTACAGTTATCTTTTAGAACAAACATCAAGATTGACAGGTAGCATAGTCTCCAAAGGAATCTACATGCAGAGTGTCATTTCCTTGACTTTCAGCTAAGACCTTGTGGTGCAAGATGAACATGCCAGAGGCATGTCAAGCAAAAATTTTAAGTAATTATATATGTTTCTGCATGACTTTCAGGCAAGAATGTTGCTTAATGTCTCTGCTTTTACATTGTGATCATGTTTAGAAATGTATTTGTTAATTGAGCATAACTAGGAAGAGGGAGAACTCTACATGAACATGTCCAGACTCCCTCAGGAAAATCAACATGCTTCCTTTTTTTATGAAAAGTGTTGTTTTGGAAATAACTTTCATGCTGTCTTGCCTCTAGTAGATAAGAAATTCTTCTCATTTCATATGTCTTGTCTCTTGTGATGGATGTTTTCAATAGTCAAACTGACTACCTTTGTAACTAATTAAAACCCCAAGATTTGTATACATGTGTGAGGGATTATCCTTAAAGGTTTTAAAGTTAAAGACCTATCTTTAATCCAGATAGTTTGAGGTAAGCAATCCACATTTAGCTGCTTGGTGGCAGTGCACAACTTTCACCCCAGCACTCAGGAAGCTGAGCCAGTTGGATTTCTGAGTTTGAAGCCAGGTCGATCTACAGAATGAGTTCGAGGGATAAACAGACAAACCCTTTCAGAAAACTCAAAAGAACCAATAAACAAGAGTAAGGAGGCAGGTGTTCGTGGTGCATGCCTTTATTCCCAGCACTTGGGAGGCAGAGCCAGGCAGATCTCTCTGAGTTCAAGGCCAGCCTTGTCTACAGAGTGAAATTCAGGACAGACACTGAAACTACAGGGAGCCACCCTATCTGAAAACAAAACAAAGCAAAACAAAAACAAACAAACAAACAAAAAACACGGAATAAAGTCCACCTTTATTCTGGGTAGCAACTCTTGGTGACAGCCTACATATATGAAAGACTTTGAAGGAGGAAGCTCTCTGCCTACTTCTGCTAGCTCTAGCTACCAAGTTTATTCCTTTACTAGCATTGGAGCCTACTTCTTTAGAATTTTGGTGTATCCTGAAGACCAGTGAGACATGGACTGAGGAGCTACTGGACTTTTCAAATTTCCATTGGTAGACAGCCATTGTTGGACTAGCTCAATCACAGCATGTGAGACATTGTAATAATTCCACTTTCCCCGTACATAGAGATTCTTCTCCCAGTCCTGTTTGTTAATATTCTAATACCGCCCCTTGGCACCATGCTATGTCCTGACATAGAAGCTTGTTCTTAAGGGAAAATTCCACCCATTTCCCGCCTCTCTCTCCTGCTCTCCTCCCAGGAAGTGTGCACACCCTCAGACTTCTCAATCTTTCTCCCCCTCTCTCTTTCCCTCTTTCTCTTCCCCCACCAAATAAACCTCCTCACTGAGTTTGTCTGTATGTCGCCTTTGTCTGTCCACAGCTTTGGGGTACCTTGGCTCTCTACCTTCCAGAGCCTTCTTTATACAATTCATAACACTGTTCAAGTAAAGAAGCTTGAATAATGTAGTGTTTGTGTTTGTTTTTTTCTAGGAGAAAGATATACTGACTAATAATAGTGCTTGTAAACATATTCTTACTTACTCTATTATGTTTTAAATATTCATCTTTCCTTGAAGGTTATTCTTTATTATTTTTTAATTTGCCAACAGTTTGCTCTCCATTTCAGAAATAAAACTCCTAAAGCAATGGAGCCATCATCCCACTTTCTGATGGGAGGAAGACCTATGATCTTGTTTGTGATCTACTTCCTGCTTTTCTTTCCTGCTTGTCAGAAGTCCCTGTGACAGCTAGGTAAAATGTACCTTCAGTTCACCTGGCATCAATGTGAAATCACAAAACAAAAATATTTTATGTCTTTATATTTCACTTGAGTTGTTAATAATCTGGGCACCCTTCCACCTGAGGGACAGGGAATCCCTCCACCCCACATAGTCTAGTGGGCTGTACAAGCTAGCCACACAGTGTCCAGAAGGAAGAAGGGGAAGTGCCTACTGAGAGCAGAAAGATAGCAGGGTCTGCTATTGGAGCCAGGGGCAAGTGCTATGGAAATGCAAAGCTCTGCAGTTTCAGGAAAGATCTGGGTCTGTGGTGGAAGGCAGGATCAGGAACCATTGTGCTGTGAATTAAAGCACAGTGTAACCCAATGGGAGGTGCTCTTGTCACTCAGGCCTCAGTATCCAATCAGGCCCTCCAGGGGACCTGCCAGTCAGAAGTTGTGCTGGGTCCTTCCGGTGGCCAGCTTTAAGCTTGGCTTTGAGGAGAAACTGGTGCCAGCAGTTTTGTGTGCAGTGCTGTGAGTGTTGCTGCAGGGAGCTGAGCAGAGAACCTGGGTGAGCTGGGAAAACACAACATGGTGAGTGAGGTGCAGGAGCCAGTGTGGTGGGTCCTTCTCAGACCTGGGTGGGATCCTTCAGCCAGAATCCCTATCCTGTGAGGTCCCTGTGGTCCTTGAAACTTCCTATTTACAGGGCAGGCCTCTGGATATCTCTTCTGTGTGGGCCGCATCTGTTCACAGAATTGGGAACAGGGAGATGAGTGTAGAAACATCTTTGTAGTCAGCTTAAACATGCTTTTACTGCACCTATGGAAAGCAGATTGCCAAACTTGGAGAGGCCTAGTTTTTCCAGTACCTTCTAGAGCTTCAGCACTGTGTATTTAACTTTCATGTGTAAGATCCATTTATAGTTAATTTTGTGGAGGCTGTAAAAGGCATCTCATGTGTTGAGTAGCACTCCACTACTAAGGTGTGAAAGAGAAGAGAGAAGAGTTGATCTCGTGATATAAAGGATTTACTAATTCTTAGGAGATAGTAAGTCTCCCAAAATAGAATTTAGCTGAGGAAGGACTACAAAACAAACAAACAAACAAACAACCAGATGGTGGTGGCACATGCCTTTAATCCCAGCACTCAGGAGGCAAAGTCAGTCATATCTCTGTGAGTTTGAGGCCAGCCTTGTCTAGAGAGCAAGATCCAGGACAGGCACCAAAACTACATAGAGAAACCCTGTCTCAAAAACAAACAAGCAAACAATTCAATTAATTAAATAAAAACTCAAAGATAAGAGTATAGTAGCCAGCCTTGTTAGAGATTAGGACACTAGGATACACCTTTGTTCACCAGGATTGTCCAGACATTTGGCTTCAAACCATTACAAAGGAGCCATCACTTATTTACAACCAGCCAAGAGGCATAACCAGCCTAGAGGCCATATCAAAGAAAGGGACTCTAACAAGCTGCTCATTGAGTTATTACAGGGTAACAACCAATTTTATATCCTGGTATGTCATAAACTTCCAGTTTTCTTCTTGAGAGCAGAATACTTCTGCCAGATGGACAATATGACACCAGGTGACAGCTATTTCAAAAGTAAAATACTATCTGGGCAGTAGGGGTACAAAACTTTAATCTCAGCACTCACTCAGGAAGTAGAGGCAGGTTGATTTCTGTTTGATTAAGGTCAGCTTGATCTACAGAGGTATGTCTAGGACAGACTCCAAAGTTATACAGTGAAAATATGTCTCAATAAACAACAACAACAAAAATGCATAAAGCAAACAGAAAAATAAAACACTGTTGTGTAAAAGACTTCCCTGATCAAGCAAGGTTTTCCTTTGGGCCCTCAGGCAGGGATTAGGAAAATGTTTGGGAGATCTAGTAACAGCCTGAGGCCTAGGCCTTGGGTGCTTTCTTTAAGGTTCTGATGTATTGATGATAAAACAGAGCTCCTTCCCTAAAATCATGAATACACTTTGGAGAACTAGCAATTGTCTGGAACCAGGGCCTTTTTGGTGGAGTTTCTTCAGATCCTGAGAATCCAACTCTTTCTACTATGCAGGGCTATGGTTATCCATTCACAGATCACTGTGGGCTTAATCAGTAATATTCTTGAGATACACTGTCTCCCCTTGTGCAGCATGGTTTGATTAGCCTCATATTTGAGTCTGTCCCATTTTATGATACTTTCTGCTGACTTCCAAGAAGTTTCCCATTTTCTTCCATGTCCCCCCTGGAAGTAGTATAAAGGTGCTGTTCTTCTTAAGAAGCTTAGTTGACACGAGACATAGCTTGTATAAGACCTCCCCATACCAGCTTTTATCTTTTCTACCTTATACTTTTCCTCTCTTTCTCATCCCTTGTGATATTCTCTGCAGAATCATTTCACTGAAAAAGATCCTGCAGTTTCATATCACTGGGGTACTTAAAAAATAATTTTGGAAATGTCTTTGCTGTGTAAGTCTCCCATCTGTCTAAGAAGGTAGACTTGCAGTCTTCTGTCCCTAATTAAATTGTTCAGTGTATAACCTGGAGCCTGAATCTAAATGTCCCAAGGTTGATAAAATATGTGCAATGCAAAATCTCTTCTAGACTGGCTCCTCTTTGAACATTAGCTGGAGATGGATGTTTGCTATCATTAAAGAGATGTTTTTCTTTATTAATCTCTGAAGTGTATGAAGAGATTTCTCCTTGGAAAGGCTTATTATTTCTAGAACACATGTATTTTGATCCTGCTAGAAAATGTTTTGACACAAGCTCTCTTATGTTGACACAAGTGGCCTTGGTCCCAGTCAGTTGTTCTCTATGGCACTGACTTTACTGTCCTTAATATTACACATTAAAAACCTTAAATTAAATGATGTATCACCTCAGAGTTTCAAAATTATCCATTTGAGTCATGCATTTGCCTATCCATTGAAGTAAAAGGAAAGAGATTTGCATGTGGAGCATGGTTTCTACCTTCAGATCAGAATAGAAGGAATAGTTTGTTGTGTACACTGCTGGGGGAAGCAGGGTAGGCAATAAGCTTCTGAAGTCACCATTATTTAAAAGGATCTGATTGTAGCATGAGTAGTGATTTTGTAATTTTCCAGTATGTACTAACTGATGTCTTGTGAATGAAAACAGACCAGATTGACTGGTGTACAATTTGGCAAGATCAACTTGCACCAAAGGATATTGGATTTTTAATTATGCAGTGCTCCTAAGCAGATAGTTTCAGTCCTGCTTGCCACAGTTATGTCAGCTCAGAGGTTTGAGAAAACGGCCATTGACTGTAACTCTGTGTATCAGGTTACAGATCTCAACAGTCAACAAGTGCTTATTAATGACATTCCTTCTACTAGAGAAGGTCCCACTCTTCTTGCAAGTCAATATACCAAAGTGTTTTGTCTTAAAAAATACATTACTTCATCATTTTAAAATATTACTTACTATTTTTGTTTTGTTTTCAGCTTGGAAAAGCAAAGAGCCTTTATTTCAAGTTCCAGAGCTTGGTCCTTCTGTCTGTCTGACACAGCAATGAGAGCAGAGAGCTATTGTTATTATTTTTAACATTTCTTAAAGTGCATTACTGCTCTTATCTATTTGTTTCTGTTCTCTAATGTTCCTAGGCTAATAATTGTTTCATTTATGTCTCTCAAGAGCTGTTGATTATTGATTTCTGTGTGGAACAGTGTCTCCTATAGCCCAGGCTTGCTTCATGCTATGTAATTGAGTATTGCTTTGAATACCTAATCCTGTCTCTCATGCCCAGTGATGGGAAGAGAGTTCTGCCACACTTTCCAAGCTGGGTATAGTGAGAAGAGAAAATGGACCAGTTAATTAGTGTCCACCAGTCTCTCTGGCTTTTGTGGGTGACAAACAAATAAATAGAGATGTGTCCTAAAGTTGATCCAGCTGATGTAGTGGCAGTGCAGAAAGGTGGGGGCAGGAAGGAGGGTGAGAGTTTACCTGCTTCAACAGTAGTTGAGATTAGCAATGTGGAGTCATGCAATCAATTTTAGATTCTCAATAAATGTCCTGACTACCCATTTCTTGGGGTCCACAGAGCAGCACATTCAGTAGTCTGGATAAAGGATTGACCTTGTAGTGCCATGAAATTACTGTTGTTACACTTGTTCAACCAATATAGAATATCTGTGTAAAATGGTGTGGCCTTGCCTTACAGGACTGCTATTTTCCTTGTTTAAGATGTGTAGCCTCAGAAAAAAAAATGCATGTGAGTAATCCATGGTTTGGTCTCACAAAAACCTCTGGTATCTGAAATACATGGCAAAGAATTCTATTCCAAATTTTCAGAATACTTATTTGAGATTTTATGACTACTTCATGTCTATGGTCTCTTTCCTACCCACAAGCCTTATAATTGACCACTAATTGTTTTCTAATTCATGGCCTATTTTTCTTTATCAGTTACTCAGTAACAGCAGTTATTGTTTGAATGTGACCTGTGTTTGGCTGCAGGATTTCCAAGCTATGAAGCAAAGAGTTGCCTGTACTGGACAATCAGCATGGATTTGTACACGAAGGACTGTTTGTCTTGGAAGGGGAACAGGAATAGGTTTGGGAGACAGGAAGTTTTTCTACTACAATATAAATTTCCCAAATTGAGTCCCTGTCTCCCCTTAGTGTGGAAGGGAAAAGCTGAGAAGGCCTCTGTTCTTTATGTCATTTGATCTCTGATCACCCAGTAGGGGAGCTGCTATTTTCCTGAGTCCTGGCTCAGTAGCTTTAGCTAATGTGAGGCACTGGGAAGGCTTAGTAATTAGGTGTACCAATGGGACATAGCTGGCACGTTCTTTCCAGGATGTTCCTCTGGGTCTGTTGTAGGGAGCTGTGAGGGAGACCACAAGCCATGCTATGTTGAGTGTGGGGACCACTGACCCCAGACCTTGAGGAACAGTTCTGCTAAGCTGTCACAGCTTCAGTGACTAGGAGGGACCATGAGCCAGACTGCATTTATTGGTCCATGTGGTGACCTTGGCAGTGGTCCTTCTCTGAGAAACTCTGAGTGTGGATTCTGTGAGGAGGGGGAGGCACTTCCACCCTGGCTATGGGAGGCTGTGATATCTGTAATATATTTGCATGCTCTTAGGCAGGTGGATAGAGCTGATTCCAGATCATGTGCCATAACCCATGTGGCAGGAAATAGTCATTAAATTCTACTCTGTTTTGTGATTGTCCATCAATTTGGCTGAGTTTACCTGGAACCACAAGGGTACATGAGACTTTGCAGTCCTTTTGCCAAGGGAATCTAGAGTTTGAATTCTCTGTTTAGAAGAAATATCAGTACCTGGAATGTTGAAAGCTTTAAGGGTAAGTTTGAGATGATTTTGTGGAATCTGTTGAGTCTGTTTTAATTTCTTTTCTTTCTTTCTTTTTTTTTTCTTGATTTTTTTTTGACAGGGTTTCTCTGTGTAGCTTTGCACCTTTCCTGAAACTCACTCTGTAGCCCAGGCTGGCCTTGAACTCACAGAGTGGGTCCTCCCCTGACTGGGTGGCAGCCAGTGGTTGGATGTAGAATTCGCTATGTTCTTGCATGGTCCTTCATGGTCCAGCATGGTTCTGCACATCCTGCATGCTCCAGCGTGTTTCTTTGCGGTCCTGGGTGGTGTTTGCAATTGCTGGGCTGGCTGGCAGCCTCTGTGTAACTTCACTCTGCTGGCTGCACATGTGCAGAGTGGTGGGAGTGGGACTGTGATTTGAAATAACCTTGTTGTTGACATCACACTGAAAGGCTGGTGCCCTTAGTGCTGATGTTGTCCCTATGGAACCCAGGTTTGCTCTCCTCCTGACTAACTAACTACCTTAAATTCTTGGATTACATGTCTGCAGCACCATAGAGTTCTAAAATGACCCATTTGAGTCACATAGTAGACTGTCCATTGCAGAACATGGGAAGCATTTGCATGTGGACTGTGGCTTTTCCCTTCACACCAGAGGAGGAGGAACAGTGTACTGTGTACACTGCAGGAGGAAACAGACCAGACAATAACTAGATCACAGACTAAAGTTAAAGACAGTGAGCTTCAGGGGTTTCCATTACATAGAAGGACTGATGGGGCATGGTGAGTGACTTTCTCTGCAGTGTTCTTTCATGTATTCATTCCTTCCACGTGAATGAAGACAGAGTTGGTGGGTGTACAGTTTAGGGAGAATAGCTTGAACTACTAAGTATTCAGTTTCCAGTTAGCAAACTCTCCTATGCAGATACGTGCAACCCTAGTTGACACAGTTAAGTCAGCTCAGAAATTTGAGACATAAGCCAATGGCTGTAACTCTGTGTCATCCTGCAATACACAGTGACTAACATTTTACATGGGACAAAGTCATGCAGTCTCTTATTAATGGTATTGACTTTATTATGGTGGTGCCTACTCCATTTCAAAGTCAGTATAACTAAGTTTTCTTTCAATTATTTTTATCATTTTAACACATCAATTATTGACATTATTTTTAAAATTCATTTTTTAAAATGCATTGCTGTTTTTTTCCTTTTTTTCCATGTTTCTCAATTTAAGAATTTCATTTCATTTTTTTCTTAAGTGTTGTTTATCTATTTATTTATATCAGTTTAGAGCAGTGGTTCTCAACCTTGATCATGGCTCTCTTTGGGGGAACAAATGATCATATCACAGGATGTTCCTAGAAGTTTGGAAAACACAAATATTTATATAATAATTTATAACAGTAGGAAAATATAGTTATGAAGAGGTAGTGAAAATAGTTTTATAGTTAGGGGCATCACTGCATCATGAGGAACTGTATTAAAGAATCACAGCATTTAGAAGGTTGAGAATCACTGGTTTAGATCAATGTCTCTTGTGGCTCCTTCTTGTCTCACACCTTAAAATTGAGATTTGTTTTGAACACCTAATCCTTCTTCTGCTGCCCAGTGCTGGAAAGACAGTCCTGAAACTCCTTCCAGAATGGGGCCTTATCTGGTCTGTGGGAAGGAAAAATAGATTAGTGAGTGAGTATCCTCTAACTTCTCAAGATTTTATTGTGAATCAACATATGAAGTGGGACCTTTGTAAGAATTGTGTTCACTGACCAACTAACTATAAAACAGGTGTAGTCACAGTACAGAAAGGGATGGGCAAGAAGGAGGGTGAGAGTGTTCCTGCTGTGACAGTAGATGACATTAGTGAGGCAATCAATTTTAGATGATCAATAAATGTTCTTTCTGGCTAGTTCTTGGGTCCCCAGACCAATGAATCAAGAATGTGGATAAAGAACTGAATGTTTATGATACCAAATTACTCTAGTTACACCAGCTCAACCTAATAACAGAACTGGATAAATTGATGTGACCCTGTCTAGTATATATGACTGTGTTTTCCAGGTTTAAGACATATGCCCCGAGAAAAATGATATGAGTAGTACTTGGTGTGCTCTAATACAAATCCCTAGTCTTTGCAGTACTTGGCCATAAAGCCTGTTTCAACTTTTTTGTTTGTTTGTTTTTTGTTTTTTTTTTTTGGTTTTTCGAGACAGGGTTTCTCTGTGTAGCTTTGCACCTTTCCTGGATCTCGCGCTGTAGCCCAGACTGGCCTCAAACTCACAGAGATCCACCTGCCTCTGCCTCCCGAGTGCTGGGCTGTTTCAACTTATAACATAATTATTTGGAATTATAATTACATTATTTTCTCTATATCTCCCTGATTTCAGCCCTTCCCATAGTCCCTTCATTGTGTTCTCATCCATGGCTTCTTTTGTTTCACAACTGTTACTATTTAAATGTGATATGTGTTTGGCTGCAGGATCTCCCAGATATGAAGTAAAGGATTGACTGCACTGGAAATTGAATGTGTAATGGAATGTGCATCTATAGAACCCTGTGCCTTGGAAGAGGAACAGGAAGTATTCTGGGAGAATGGAGAATTTTACTAAACTACCAAATCCCCAGATTAGAGTCCTATCTGACCATAGTGTGGAAGGACCAACCTGGGAAGGCTTTGGTTCTCTGAGTCACATGATTTCTCCACATTCAGTTGGGTAACTTCTAATGTCATGAAGCCCAAATCAGTGGTCCTAGTTAAGGAATGTTTCTGGGAAGGATTAGCTTACAGTTTCTTTCCACAATTCTCCTATTCTGCTGAAGGAGTCTGTTTTTAAGTCCACAAGACATGCTATGGAGAGTTTGGGGGCCACTCTCCCCAGACCAAGATGAGCAGGTAGGCTGAGTTCTCAGAGCTGCTTGAACTGGGATAGATCATGAGCCAGACTGAGGTTCTCTTGGTCCCTTTGGTGATCTGGGTATTGGCCTTTGGCCTCTGTGCTTTGTTGAGTGTAGATTCCTTGGGGATGGGGAGGCTCTGCCATCCTGGCATGGGAGACTGTGTGCTTGTAATATCACTGCCTCATGCTATGCAATTGAGAATTGCTTTGAACACCTAATCCTGCCTCTGCTGCCCAATGCTAGGAAGACATTTCAACAAATCATACCAGTCTGGGCCTTGATGGGTCAGTGAGAAGGAAAATGAAATCAGCTGTTGAGTGACTTCCAATCTCTCTGGCTTTTATTGGTGACTTATAAATGAAGAAGGACATATGTTAGAATTGAGTTTACTGACCAACTTTGAAGCTGGTGAAGTCACAGTGCAGAAAGGGAGGGGCTGGATTGGGGCTGAGAAGTTTTCTACTTCAATAGTAGTTGAAATTAGCAGTGTGGAATTAGGTAATCAATTTTAGATGTTCCATTAATATTCTGATTGGCCATCTCTTAGGATCCACACACAAGGGCAATCAAAAATCTGGATAAAGGACTGACCTTATCATGAAAGCAAATTGCTGTAGTTACAGTCATTCAAACAAAATTGATCTGGGTAAAATGTTGCCGCTGTCTCTAACAGGATTGTTTTTTTTTCAGGCTTCAGATGTACACCCAAAGATAAAAGCATTGAGTAATTTTTGGTGTGCTCAAATACAAATTCCTAGACTCTTCAGAACATTGCCATTAAGCCTGTTTCAACTTTTCAAAATATTGTTTTGAGATTATAACTGTATCATATCTACACTCTTTCCTGTCTCCAAGCCCTATCATGACCCATCATTGTTTTCTAATTCAGGGCCTGTTTTTCTTTAATAACAGTTATACAATAACAACAGTTACTTCTCACCTATTAGCCAATGGGTTGTATGCACTGCACATTGAGTGTAAAACTGAATGTACACAGAAAGGACCCTGTGTTTTGGATGAGGAAAAGGATGTCCTCTAGGAGAGTAGAAGAATGTCTACCAAAGAACAAAAACTTTCTAGACTATGGCCAGGTGTGATGGGCTGGAAGGGCAGAGCTTGAAGGACTGTGCTGTATGAGTCATTTGACCTCTGATTACCCAGTATGGGAGCTGTTAGAATACTGAGGCCCAGCTTGGTGGCTGTAGTTAATGAGGTACTCTAGGAAAGCTTAGCATCAGAATTACTAGTGGCAGGTTGTAGCGGGTTCAGTCCTGGTGCCCACTTATAAAATAAACACACAGACTCTTACATTATTTAAACTGATTGGCCATTACCTCAGGCCTATCATTGTCTAGCTCTTACTCATATATTTAGCCCATTTCTATTAACCTATACTTTACCACGTGGCTCGTGGCTTATTGGTATCTTACATCTTCCTTGTCCTGTCATTTTCTCCAGGCAATCTCTCCGTCCACTTCCTCTTTCCTCAATTCTCTTCTCTGTTAGTCCCGCCTATACTTCTTTCTGGCTATTGGCCAATCAGTGTTTATTTATACAGAGCAATATCCACAGCACTTCCACGCCAGATATTGGTGAAATTATTAAGGCCACTCCATGTAGTTAAAAGGGAGATTTATTTAATGGCATAACATACAAATGAAGGGATAGGTAGGTGGAGGGTTCTGGGAAAAACGCAGCACAGTCAGGTGGTGTTCTCTAGAGAACTCTCCTCAGTCCACCTCTATCATCCAGCATCCAAACAAAAAGAGAGCGCAGCACATTCTGATCTCGGGTCTTCAGGGCCCTCACTTGGCCCTGCCTTGTAGGCGAGATAGTTACTGAAGCCTCAGTGGGGGTTCGAACTTCCAGACCAAAGCTAAAATGGCTACCCACTACAGCAGGTAACTTGTGGTTTCCTTCCAGGATTCTTCTATGCTTCTGCTGTAGGGAGTTGTAGGAATAGCACAAGCTATTCCATGGTGAATGTAGGGTGTTGAGAGAACATCTGCTGAGTGGTCCTTTCTGCTGGGTTTTGGATGAACCATGAGGCAGATTGTGGATCTGTTAGTCCATTTGGGAGCTGGGAAATGGCCCTTCTCTTCTGAGCC
This sequence comes from Peromyscus californicus insignis, assembly GCF_007827085.1. Lineage (NCBI taxonomy): Eukaryota > Metazoa > Chordata > Mammalia > Rodentia > Cricetidae > Peromyscus > Peromyscus californicus. Next base: position 113,882 of record NW_026294616.1, on the reverse strand, counting down.
TCCCTAGAGAACGGGAGACTCTGCAGCCCTAGCACGAGAGGACATGATGCTTATGATATCACTGTCCAGTGTGCACACACAGGCAAACTTTTGATGTGCAGTGGGAAGACAGATTGGCAAACAAAATGCTAGAAACCAAACCCAGGTACCATAGAAAAGTAATGAATGCTCTTGATTGCTGAGCCTTTGCTCAATTTCCTCACGTTTTGCCCCCATCACAAATCTGATTGATCTTTTCTGAATTTGATATTATTGCTATTGTTTAATTAGTTTTGTTTTTTGTTTGTTTGTTTTTTCAAGACAGGGTTTCTTTGTGTAGCTTTGAAGCCTTCCTGATGTTCATTATGTAGACCAGGCTGGACTCAAACTCAGAGAGATCTGCCTGCCTCTGCCTCTCACGTGCTGGGATTAAAGACAAGTGCAACCACTATGGTGATATTTTATTTGTGCTGAAATATGATTTTATTTGTATATAAAAGTAAAAAATAAAAAGCAAGGCATTTAGCAGAAGTCTGACAGTGGTAGCACATGCCCTTAATCTGATCACATGGCAGGAAGAGTCTGTGTGTTCAAGGACACAGCCTGCTTGGAGACACACGCCTTTAATCCAAGTACCAACTATAGAGAACTGGAGGTCTGTGTAAACAGGCAGTGATGAAGAAGTCATGTGGTTGGGTTTAGAACCAATGAGAAGGCAGAAGAGAAAGTCAATAAAAATACAGACACACAGGAAGTAGGTCTCTTTTCTCAGGGGAAGGACAGCAGCAGCTGGCAAGTTAAAGGCTATTCACTAGTGCTCTGACCTCTTGGGCTCTTAACTCTTTTTTTTTTTCGAGACAGGGTTTCTCTGTGTAGCTTTGCGCCTTTCCTGGAACTCACTTGGTAGCCCAGGCTGGCCTCGAACTCACAGAGATCCGCCTGGCTCTGCCTCCCGAGTGCTGGGATTAAAGGCGTGCACCACCACCGCCCGGCTCTTAACTCTTTATTTGGCTGTGTGTTTCTTATTTAATAAGACTATTTAGAATTGCATCTACACACCACCACCTGGCTTAGTTTAGTTTTTTGAGACAGAATCTCCTATATCCCAGAATGACCTTGACCTCATTTGAATCCTTGAACCTCTGATCCTTCTATGTCTCAAGAAGTACTGGGATTACAAGTGTGTCAGGCTTCACTAGCCTATAAGTGCCTCCAGTCTGACTTGCCAGTGAGAATTGGTGGAGGGCTCTTGCTGGGGCCAGGATGTAGGCTCAGCTTTGTAGCAGACTGGGCTTCAGTGCTTTTGTGTGCCATTCTGTGAGTGCTGCTGCAAGGAGCTGAGAGGGGAGCATGGGCAATCTGGAATGGCATGGTTACCAAGGGGCTGTAGTCCCCAGATGGGAAAAGTGGATGATGAGACTCTGAAGCTGGTGTGGCTCTGCTCTCTGGGGTTTAGTGGGAATGAGCAGAGAGATTTGGTGTCCTGTGTGGTCCCATGTGGTTCTTGTAACTCCCTGGACCCAGGTGCCTGCCTCTGAATAACTTTGTTCCATGAGCTTCCTCTCTGCACAGCATTGGGAGCAGGGGCTGTGTGTGGAAACATTTTTGTAGTTCAGGTCAATATGTTTTTAGTGCATCCAGGGAAGCAGCTCACCAAATTCATGGAGGCCTAGTTTTTCTAATATCTTAAAGACATTATGCACTTCACATTTAACATTCAGGTGAAAGATTCATTTGTATTTAATTTTGTACAAGTTGTAAGTGATATGTCTTATGTTGGGTAGCAATCTACTTCCTCTGATGTAGAATAAAGGAATTGGTGATATAATGGATTTTCTCAATTCTCAAGAGATGGTAAGTCAAAGAAAGAATTTAGCTAAAGGATGACTACCTCTAAAATACCTCAAAGACAAATATATCCTAATGAGGACTGTTAGAGCTTAGGATGCTATGATATATATTTCTTCACCAAGATTGTCCTGATATATGGCAACAAAGAAAGAAGACACTCCTAATTTGCAACCAGACACTAGACCCATGCCCATATCAAAGAGCAGGCCTATAACCAGCTGCTCAAGGGAGCATTATAGGATCACAATCAATATTCAGGCCTGGTGTGCCCAAAAGTTTCAGTTTTCTTCTTCTGAAAAGCATAGTATTGAAAGACAGGCAATGTGACACAAGGCGACCTGCCAGTCAGAAGTGGTGCAGGGTCCTTCTGGTCACCAGCTTCAGGCTTGATTTAAAGAGGAGCTGGTGCCAGTGGATTTGTGTGGTGTGCTGTCTGTGCTGCTTTGCCTCTTCTGTCTCTTCCTGTCTATCTTCCTCGTTTGAATACAGACTATTTTCTATTGCTTTCCTGTCCAGTATGACTCTAGTGACAGATATGTGTAGATTGGTGTGGGAATGAAGAAAATGAAGACAGACATAACACTGGGACCCAAAGAAAGCTGGAACCAGGTGTTCTCTGTTCTCTGAAACCACAATACCTGAGAAGTTTTGTGTCAGTAATACCTATGTTTAAATATAGTTAAAGATTTACTCCATGGTGATAATAGACGGACAGGGTTACTATCAAAAGCTATGCAAATACTCATGCTTGGCTCATCTCAGTACTTCCAGTCTCTTTAGCCTTGAATTATTGAGGCCTAAACATCTGAAAAGGGCAAATTATGGTGGAGAGTTTTTTTCCCAAACTATTAATATTCTCATCAGACCACAGAAGGATTTTTAATGTTCTAAGGCTCAAGCGATGAGGGCAAGTTTGTTTGCCTTTGTGTGTGTGTGTGTGTGTGTGTGTGTGTGTGTGTGTGTGTGTGTGTGTGTGTGTGTGTCTGTGTCTGTGTGTGTGTCTATGGTCCTTGATCTAGCTCTACCCATGTAAACAGCTCTAGTTTACTCACAGATCTACTCAGTCCTTATTTTGTTCCCCATATGTTCTTCCAATGATTGAATCTGTTATAATTTTCCAATAACAATCTACTTTGAATTTTCATGACATACTTTTTTGGACATTTTCTGTAATGCAGTAATGGGCATTAATTACACAATATCAGTATAAAATTAATATCCAACATTCCAAAGCAGCAGAAATTGAACATAATTTTTATTGACAATTGAGAAAAATCGGGGACCAATTGGAGGATCAAAACAATCTATATTATATTCCATAAGTATCAAAAATTAGCAACACAACATATTTATATAAAAGCTATAGCAGTCTAAAATCAATATTCGGTACCGTAAAATATGCAGAAAATTATACAGTGATTTTGACTTGATATAGTTATCTATAAAATTATTGTTAGAAGTCTTCATATTTCAAATTATTTTTTCATATCTTGTGAAATTAATCTTATGTCATTTTAATACTTGATTATTGTGTAATTCTGTTTGATACATTGCTGAATATGTAGATTGTTTTCCAAGAATCTTTTGTGAACATAAATTTTATTTCTTGGTTAAATGTTTCTAAAATCACAGCAAGCATAAGGCTTCTTGATGTCACTCCTCTGACACTGAGTAAGGTCTGAACTTTTGCTAAAGGTTTCCTTCCACTACCCATATTGCAGAGAATCATTTTATTGCATGAGTACTGGGGTAACAATTATCAATTGAGTTTGTTTCTTTCATGAATTTTCTGACATGTTCTAAGTTTTGAGCTTCTTGTAAAGATTTTTTTTTAATTCTGTACATGTGGTAAGTTTCTTCCCATTAGTGATACTCTGGCTTGAATATTTGAGGACTCCATAACACTTGCCACATTCTTGATATTGTATGAGTTCTGTCTAATATGGATTATGTGATGATCTTCAAGATTTAAAAACCCACATAAGGTTTTCCCACATACTTTGTATTGGTAAGTTTTTTCAATGTATGGTTCTAATGAGCTTATGTAGTAATGATCCATGGAAAAAGGACATAACACATAAGACATTCATTACACTTTTAAGGGTTCTGTCTTCAGTGGTTCTTTAGTGGCCTTGAACATGTGAATCATGGACATGATCAGTATATTTTTAACTTTCTTCTCCATTTTGAATTCTGTATTGGACTTGAAGTGTTGAGGCCCTGTCAAAGGACTTGGCACACTGTTTACATCTGTAATGTTTCCATTCTGTGTGGACTTTGGGATGTCTTTGTAGATGTGAGATCTGCCTAAAGAACTTGTCACATTCTTTACATCTCTAAGGTTTCACTCCTGTATGTATTCTTTGATGAATATGGAAATTTGAGCTCTGAGTAAAGTACTTTCCACAATCTCAACATTTGTAAATTTTCCCTCCAGTGTGTATTCTTTGATGAACATGAAGGTATGAGCTCTGCGTAAAAGACTTTCTACATTTTTTACATTGGTAAGGTTTATCTCCAGTGCGTATTCTCTGATGAACTTGAAGTGATGAACTATGAGTAAAAGACTTGCCACAATCTGAACATTTGTAAGGTTTTTCTCCAGTGTGTATTCTTTGATGAACTTTAAGTTTTGAGCCTACAATAAAGGACTTTCCACATATATTACATTCGTAAGGTTTCACCCTAGTGTGTAATCTTTGATGAACTTTAAGTGCTGAGCCTCTGGTAAAGGACTTTTCACATTCTTTACATTTGTGAGGCCTCAATCCAATATGTATTCTTTTATAAATTTGAAGTGTTGAGCTCTGAGTAAATGACATGTCACATATATTACATTTGTAAAGTTTATCTCTAGAGTGGACTCTCTGATGAGCTTGAAAATTTGAGGTCTTGTTAAATGACTTTCCACTTTCTTTATATTTGTAAGGTTTCTATCCAGTGTGGGTCCTCTGATGGATACGAAGTTTTGAACTCTGAGTAAAAGACTTGTAACATGATTTACATATGAAAGGTTTTTCTCCTGAATCACTTCTCTGAGGAGGATGAAGAGAAAACCCATGGGCAAAGACTTGCCATACTCTGTACATTTGAAAGCATTCTCTTCAGTGTGGATTTTACAATGAGCTCTGCACTTTGATTCATGGGAATGGAACCTGTCTTGCTCTGGACATTTGTATGATTCTTTGGTCATTTAGATTTTATGATGTTCCTTAAGTACTGAAAACATAGAAAACAACTTTCCACATATATTACATTTGTACAACTTTTCTCCAGTATGAAACACATTAATTCTGAAAAGGTCTGAGCATCTCATGTAACTCTTCCCCAATTTCTTATGATTTTTGTCTAACACTGAATCTTGGATTATCCTCAAATTTTCATGGGTGGGTGAAATATTGTCTACATGCTTTGAATGTTGTTTTTTTCCCTTCAGTGTGGCTTGAGTAATTTTGAATAGTTGAAAGGAAATTGCAGGAACTGAATGGAAATGATGCAGAGTAAGCTTTTGGGGGAGAAACTGGATCTTCTTCATCTATACAGTCAGGAATGTCAGTGATGGGTGCTACAAAAAGATCACTTCCATCAGCACATGATTCACACTTTTCATTGTCAGATCTACATGACCAGAACTCCCTTATGTGTAATTCACTAAGGCTATTACTTTCAAACTTTCCTAATAATTCTCTTTGGCATGTGTCCTGCGTACATTCTTTCGTGAATGACTCATGAATGGGATAACAAAACAGAGCTGGAAGAAATGAAAGGCAATTTATTATCTAACTGTGTAGAATTAGACAAAAAATAAAATATAAATTTTTTTTTATAAAATGACACTAATATGTGGTACGTACCAAGAAGATAAAACACAAATCTTCAGTACTTCTTCCATAAAGAATTCATGTACAAACATGATGAACATGGATAAGGCCATTTCATGAACTTATATTTTATAATATGTAAAATTTGAAAAGGTCTTCTTTAAGCATGTAATGTAACTAAAAACGGTAAATATAATTGTTGGAATACAAAATGAAACTATTAACCATTATTAAAAATATTCTGTTCATTTGGAAATTGCATTATTAATTTAGATCAAAATATCGTTTCCAAGCAGATAAATGACAAAGTGATAGAAATAAGAAAAATCACCTATAGATTTTCTGTAATTAGTTATTTAATACATGTTAATATGTAGTTATTTGGGGAGAGTAATTATTGAAAAAAAAGAATAAAATGATCATGAAAAAAATATGTGTATCAGGTCCACAGAGTTTTATATCCATGAGGAGAGAAAGTTTCAAAATCCCCACAATTACATTGATAATTCTCTAAGTCTTTCATTTTTTCAGATGCCTAGGAATATCTTATATTGATAAGAGACTTGTCTTTCATCTCAGCATTTGGAAGGCAGAGGCAGAGGCAGAGGCAGAGGCAGAGGCAGAGGCAGGTGATTCTCTATGGTTATGAGGCCATCCTGATCTACATATTCATTTCCTGGCCAACCAGGGCTACATTGTTACAGACCCTGTCTCCAAAAAGAGGAAAGGTGAGAAAAGCAAATTATATGTCCAGGCAATAAAAAATGCCAATATAGTCAATTAGGCCAAGTTGTTCTTTGCAACATTAAGATGGATGGGTTTCTCCTCTGTAAAACTAGTTGTCAGCAAAGCAACCTTGATCTTGGCCTCACTATGTCCTGTCCTAGTGTAACTAACTGATAGAACCATCCCTTCAATGTGAATCACAGTGTGACTTTTTCTCAAAATGCTCTTCATTAACTTGAATGCAGACTATGAATGGTGGCCAGAGTACATTACAATCTGTATTTTGTAAAGATTCTTACATCTCTAATATGTTTCTATTCAAAAACACAAAATGTAAGCTGGACAGTGGTGGCACTTGCCTTTAGTCCCAGTACTCAGGAGACAGACGCTTTAATCTCAGAACTCTGAAGGGAGAGGCAGTCAAATTTCTGTGAGGTCCAGGCCAGCCTGGATTGCAGAGCAAGTTCCTGGACAGCCAGGGAATTTACACAGGGAAACTCTGTCCCCCCAAAAAAGCACCACATTGATAAAAGGCCTACTGAGTTAAATTTATATTTTGGAAGTAGACTGAAATGTAGAATTCTATTTCAAAGTAAAATATCATAACTCAGAGTTTACATGTAAAATTCAAAAATTCTGTTTTAAATGTAAATTTGGTTTAAATATAATTATATCATTTCATTTAAGGTTATCCCAGCCACTTTCCCTCCAACTCTTCCCACATCCTCACATCAATAATATAACCTCCAGTTGATAATTGTTACAGTTATATATTTATGTAAATATTTATTCAAGTATACATACAAAATATATAACTTCAGAATGTTAGTCCAACTTTATTGTTAATGATTATATCATTTCTGGTCTCACCACTTTGCATTAGACAAGTATTAACAGGGATAATCCATGACAGATGGTAATTCTCCTTGTCACAGCATTCAATTGGTGTCTATCATTCTTTGATTAGGGATTTGAGATAGGGTAATATTATGAATTGGGAAACAAAAATTTGGGAGAATTTTTCAGTGATGATGGGAGGAAAGTCAGTACAATAGGTGAAAGAGAGACTAGCAATAACCTTAGCACTGAGAATAAGAATTGTCATTTAAATTTTCTGGTAAAAAATACATATTATGTGTAATGTGGATACTATGACATTTCTTTTCCTACCTGTATCCCCTTGAATGTCATATCATCTTAGACTGACACATACGTCCTCAAGCATAACATATAACAGGTATGGAGAGAGTGAGTATCCTTTATTTTTCCATTTATAGAAGAACTGTTTTGAGTTTTCTCCATTAAGAAAGTTTATGTTGGTAATTACTTGTGATAAACATATTCTATTATATGTAGATGTGTTCCTCCTCCAGCTGAATTATATAATGAAGTAGTGTGATTGTTGAAAGCCTTTTCTGAGTTACTGAAGAGATCATTTGGTCTCTCATAGACTGTTCTTCTAATGTATTACATATATTGATTAATTAAGTTGATTCTCATTACCATCTCTTTGATGAAGCCACTTTGATCCTAGTAGACACATTATTTTCATGTGTTTTTGAAATGGAAATTTTCCATTTTGTCTTATGTTTGCAAATGTATTGGTGTTAGTTTTTCTCTAATTATCTGGAGGGATTCTTTCCTGAATTCATCTGGCTTTCCTAAGTTGAGTTTTTTTTTTTTTAATTGTTCCTTCTATTCAACTTTAGAACATGTGACATGATAAATTATTTATGTCATTTGATTTATATTTGTTAGGTTCTATGCTAAGAAATTCACTCATTTCTTTTTGATATTATGCATATTGTAGATAAATGGATAGAACTGAGAAGAATTATAGTAAGTAACTTAACCCAGAAAGACAAATGCTGCATATTTTCTCAAATTTATGGATGCTAGCTTTTAAGATTTTAGTCTTTATGTTTTCCAGAGTTTTTAGTAAGCTAGTATGGGGCCAAATGGGATGTAGAGATTTTCAACAGAAGGGATAATTTGTAGAGAGCCATGCACGGCCATGTCTCAAAGATGGCACAGCGTCTGGCTTCTGCCTTCCCGATGGCAGGTGTTCTCTGGGATAAAAAACTCCTTATTTGGCTAAGGATAGGATCTGGCTTACTTCCGCACACCTGGACCTAATCTGGCTTGCTTGCGTATGTCTGACCCTATCGGCATTGTCCACGTGGCACTACGGGGTTGATTGCCCAGTGGCTATAAATGGCGTGGGCTGGCTTTCCCCAGTAGGAAGATCGGAGGAGGGAGGAGATCAGAATGAGAGTGAGAGAGAGAGAGAGAGAAAGCGTGAGTGAGTGAGTGAGTGAGTGAGTGAGTGAGAGTGAGTGAGAGTGAGAAAGAAGAAGAGGATGGCTTTCCCCAATTTCAGAAGATTGTTCAAGGTTCCTGAATAAACTGCTTGGAGAAGAACCTGGCGTCGCGTCTTCCTTGCTGGTCAAGGTGGACGTGACAATAATTAAAAACATCACTGTTAAAAAAAGGAGAAATTAAAGAGTATTAAGTCATGAAAGTGATGATAGAGTAGTGTAGAAGAGCAAATACAAAGAGGAGTAACTATGATTATAGGCCTGTTCTTGATAATCTTAAAAATTTATTTATATATTTATTGACTCTATGTATATGGGCATGTATATGATTGGATGGTAGTTTTTAGAACCCTCTTTCCACTGTCTGTGTCCTGGTGATTGAACTCTGCAAATCAGATTTGCAGGAAAGTATTTTTATCTCTCTGGACCACTGGAGAAATCTTTTGAAGAAACATAGACAACTGTACTTCTGTAGAATCTTGTTAAAACATGTGTATATCTAAAAACAATTTAAATATCTTTACTATATGATGGTGTAGCCAATACCCAAACTTGAAATCATGTGCCAACAAATAATGCTACATTGCTATATCATTAGATTTGTGCACCACTCATCCCTCACTAAAGAAGCTTAATATGGAGATTTTGGAGAACTAATTCCTACCTGGGATTACTTTATCTTAATCCTTGCATCAGGGTTCAGGCACATATGAATAATGGATGCAGAGAGAACATAAAGAAAAAAATGGTAAATGACTCTAGGGAAAAAGTTTACAAATATTATAAGAATAATGGCCATATAATCACCAAGTCTGTGACAGCAAGGCCAAAACCCACAGAAACTCAAGACAGACAAAATCTCAGCTTGTAAAATGGAAAGTAGAACAATTGTCACAACTTTTTGACAAGAACATATGCAGTCCTTTGATTCCAAGAGGAAGGAAATTGGTTTTTCAATTGAGTAACACCAGGGTATATCAATCATATTCAAAGTCTTGTGTTCAGAAATAGTTGGCCAGCAGAAATCTTCCTCAATTTTTTTAATGTATTTTCTGTTATTTCTTTGATAGAGAGAATGAGATGGGATGTGGGAATCAGGATATTAGGTTAGTGTGGTAAAGGGATGGTATGCAAGAGGTAAAAGAAATAACAATAAATTGATCCAGAAATATTGTAAAAATTTTCAAAAAATATAGAAAAGCACTAGAATCACTGTCATATACGAAAAACCCAGGCATTTATTGGAACACAAAATAAAGCACCATAAACATTGTCAAATTGCTATTGGCCTTCTAAATTTCATCTACTCACTATTCTGAATAAATGAGGGAAAATCATGTAAAATTCTCTGTGTGCTTGATCCTTGTACACAATTCTAAATGAAATTCTCAGGCATCACTTCTAGTGAGGAGCTAGGCTAATCCAAATGAAGTTACTATTTGTGTCTTTCTTTGTACTTGACAAATGAACCAGTTTCCTTCCAACTTACCTGAGTCTATATCCTTCTGTTTCCTCTAAGTTTATGATCTAGGTTTCTTTGTTCTGTTCAAGACAGGTGACTAGCTCTGGTTTTGATACAGAAAGGCCTGTGAATTAGAGGAGAGATATGAAAAGTACTTAACAAGATGTGGCAAAGTGTTGGGATCTAACACAGGCTTATACTCAGTGGATATGAAGTTACATAAAGAAAGACTCATGCCGGGCGGTGGTGGCGCACGCCTTTAATCCCAGCACTCGGGAGGCAGAGCCAGGCGGATCTCTGTGAGTTCGAGGCCAGCCTGGGCTACCAAGTGAGTCCCAGGAAAGGCGCAAAGCTACACAGAGAAACCCTGTCTCGAAAAACCAAAAAAAAAAAAAAAAAAGAAAGACTCATAAGTGGAGTCATTTTAGTATATACTTCACAGGTGTCGTAGACTTTTAAAAAAAACTTAATGTTCATTTTGTACACATTCAACTTTTCTTTAATTACCTCATTACAAAAATAAAACTGTTGGAATCAAACTGTATTCACAAATTATTGCGACTGACTGACTGACTGCAAATATTTGGATTTAAAGAACTTTTAGGCTAAATTAAAATGCCATTTATAATTTAAAATAAGAAAAATTTCAGTCACTATTACACTCAACAAAACATAAAATAATTGGAATTCATTGATAGAAAACATTTCAAATATTAATACAAGTCGCTAGACATTCCTAGGGCTAAGCAGCAATCATGAAAGAATTTATTCTCACCTACAGAAAACAGGTTGCTGTAGTGAGAGTAATTCCTACATGACATCTCTGTATAAATCCCTCTGAGAAATGTCCAGGCATTCCCATTCCTCCTTGGAGAAACTGATGGCCACGTCTTTGAAAGTCAATGGACTCTGAAGTGAAAATTCAAATTTTCTTTGTTATATTGGTTTGAGTTCTTATTTGCTCCACAAGAGAGTATTTAACTAAATAACTCTCTATATTATCAGTAATCAATCTTCAATTTTCAAATGTTATACATTAAGAGGATGCTGAGACACTTTCATGAGATCAAAGTGCCCAACATCTAAACATTTCATGAAATATGTGCCTTTTCTCAGTGATAATGTCTGAAGTTGTGCTCAGTATGAATTGAGTTTCAATATTCATCTCTAATATCAGAAAATTTGGAAATACTTCAGATCATGAAGTCATGTAGAAAAGTCATATTGGGAAATAAAAGAGGCAGGAAAGAATTAAAAAGGGATGTAGAATAGAAATGATGGTGATAATAAAGAATTTATTTCAAAAATATAAGAAAATATAAAAATATGTTTTTTTAAGAGTTTTTGAGAGCTCTGCAAATGAAGCATTTATGTGTGGGATGTCAACCCATCCCATCCTTGTGCAAGCTTTTACCTGAGAACATATCATCCGTTCTTCCCCTTTCCTATGGATCCTGTCAGGAAGTTTATATTTATTTATTTATTTAATTATTTAGTTATTTAGTTAGTTAGTTAGTTAGTTAGTTAGTTAGTTAGTTTTTGAGACAGGGTTTCTCTGTGTGGTTTTGGAGCCTTTCCTGGAACTCACTCTGTAGCCAAGCTGGCCTGGAACTCACAGAGATCTGCCTGCCTCTGCCTCTAGAGTACTGGGATTAAAGGTGTATGCCACCATTACTCAGCCAGGAAGTTTATCTTAAAGTTTCATTTTTCTGATACTATTCTGTATGTAAAGGTAGCAGCACCTATATTCCCTGCTACCACACTTGGAGACCAGAAAGCAAGTAAATAAAATGTCCTCAATCAGTGTTTCAACACATAGCAGAGATCATGAATTTTTACAGAGAGATCAAAACTTAGTTTCTCCTCTTCTGCATTGAGAGGTTCTGTTATTCCAGCAGATTGTGGCAATTTCTACAACCTGGGTATGTGGCCTTACCACCCTGCTTTTTACTGTGCACAGACATTTTAAATTGAGTCTGATCACAATTGTAAGAAATTGCAGTTACCCCTTCCTCACATTCCATTTCCCCGACATTATTAATTAATATATAACAGACATCTGTATTTGAAATAGTGCATGGAATCTGAGCAGTAGCCTCAACTGAATGTATTTCTCACCTTGGTTAAGTAATACACTTGCCTACAACCAAGGAACAGTAGAAAATTGATACCTCAACAGTGTCTTCAATGAGGCATTCCCATTAGTTTCCATGTTTCATTTTACAATTCCACTATTTCAGTTTTGCAGAAAAACAAATGATTAGATTCTCTCTTAAGTTTATTTTAAATAGTGAAAATACTTCTTTTGGATTCACTTGAAAATGCTGTATCTAAATAATGGCATCTTTGCCCTAATATTTCAATTAGTTCATTTGTTAAAAAAATGTACTATATAACCATAGGATGTAGTATTGCATCACCTTCCAGGGGAGTGATTGTTACCAGGTGTCAGCACAACAGAAGATGATTTCAAGTTCACAGTAGTGTTAATAGATAGCAAAGAGAAATAATGGAATAGAGTCTCTGAATCTAGTCACAAACATAACAATAAACCGAAGAAAACTTGCCTGATAGGATAATTTCATACCACGTTATGACTGGCAAATTCCATTTCGAAGTTTGTATTACATTTAAATACTTCAGCTTTGTATATAACACAGTATGTCTTTCATAGAAATAATACTTTAAACACTATCCATTGACACGAAGACATTCCATCCTTTTTCATGGTACCACTTTCTTCAACAGTCTGTACTGAGCAAATGGATACCTGAGTAAAAGGATCATGGAACATAGTTTCTTTCTCATTCATATGAGATGACTCAATTCCATTTTCTTAGGACATAGGAATGAATGCATGCATTTTTGTATATCTATTTTTATACTATGCATTAATGCAGAGAATTTATTTTGAAAAATAAAGTGAGAAACAGTGGAAAGCAGCCACCCACTCATGTGACATGCATTAAAAAAAACTTTACCTTGACAACCGCATCAGTAATAGAAAAAAAAGCCTTGTAAAAACTGAGAGGTAATGTAAATGTTTGGGATCACCACAAGAGAAGCTTTTGTAGGAGAACAGGCAAGATATCTCACGTCCATACACGCATTTACCTGAGAAAAAGCCATCTCTCTTTTCCCTTCCATCTGAATCCTCTCAGAAAACTTTATCTCAAAATTTCACCTTCCTGATAATATTTGGGGTTTCAAAGCAAGAAAAGCCTTGTATATTTTGTACCAAACTAAGAGACTGGAAGGAGGATCAAAAGCTCACTATCTGTACTTTATTGGAGCAGTGATATAGAAAAACATGAGCTCCCAGAGGCAGACAAAACTGTAGGGTGTACTGCCATGCATTCAGTTAGGTAGACTGTTTGTCCTGCATGAATGACTTTAGTACAGATATGGCAACATGGTTGAATTGATTTGCTAGAGTTAGTAGAATCGTGTGGGCATTTCAAATTGATGCTGAGCACAGCTGACATCGAGAATCATTAATGAATCTCACATTCTCTTACTCTGTGGTTTATTAAAGCAAAATGAGGCTTCCATGGAGGATAACACACAGTATCTGTGGGGTATCGCAGATGAAAGTAATTCTTCAACTGGGTAAAAAAATATAGTTGTGTCCAAGCAGCATGAAAGCAATGCATTTCCCTCAAAAGTCTCCACTGACCTTCCCATTTGTTATCATGATATAATTTATAATATTAAAATTCTGCAACTTTGCAGTGATTAAAACATTTCACAAATTTATTTTCATCATGACATTACTTCATAGTCCTCATAGTAGTCCAAAGATAGTCTTAGAACCCACAAGCTTGGAATAATGAACAGTTGAGTGATTCCTCCATATAAGTACTGGCCATTGAGCTCCTCTATATAAAAGACGAGTAAGAGCTCTTAACTTTTGAGCCGTCTCTTCTTCCCTGTGTTGATTATTTATGACCAACATTGATATTTCTAATGTTATCATCTTTCAAACTGTAACTGTTTAAATGCATAGTTCCTTTTAGTAAGATTTATTAAAGTATAGTTTAAATTGGAGCAATTCAGATTTCTGAAAGATAAATACAGAACTAGAGTGAATGCCTAACTCTTTGTAGGAATTTCAGTAAAACAATCTCTGAGCTCATCCTAAATTTTTGTTTGTTGGATGGAATTTTACTGTGCAGATGGGTTCTTAATATTTATTTCTTCCTGTACTATAACTGATTGCATAGACTGGCTAACTTTCAACTCAGAAGCACATATACCTGCTTCCACCTTCTAAGTTCTGGAATTAAATACATGAGCCATTACACCCAACTTACAAATCTTCTTTGTAGTTAGTAATTGTTCATACAATTTCTCTGATGTCTGCTCAATACTGTTGAAATGTTTGCTTAGCACTCTATCTCTGTTAATAAGCATTTATCTTGCAAGGTGATATCTGATTCAAAGCATTCAGAAATAATAGTGGTAAACCTCCTAATTAGTTTCTTTGTGAAGTAACTTGATGATTTCTTTGTAATGCCTGAGTTATAGAATACATGTAGGTGTCACCAGAATTGTGTGTCTATATTGACAAAGAAGTACACATTTACAAAGTAGTATCATGCTTTTGGTTTTATACATATGGATGACATATTTATGTATGGCATATTTTAGAATGCAGTGACCTATAATGATGTGCATGTCGACATCACTCAGGAAGAGTGGGCATTGATGGATCCTTCACAGAAGAATCTCTACAAAGATGTGATGCTGGAGACCTATATGAACCTCACAGCTATAGGTAATACTATAAATTTTCCTTCACATTTTAAATAGGGGGGCAGCTGTTTCTTGGTTATTGATGCATTTCTGTATTTCTGATGGATAATGAGGAAGAATGAGGTGAATAAATCAGATTTGGTTCTAAGGATCAGTGAAGATAGTAATGTAAAATTTTCAGTTTCCAGTAATATTTCATACATTTTCTTGTCCTATATTTTAGGCTACAATTGGGAAGATGTTGAAGTTGAAGAATATTGTCAAAGTTCTCAAAAACATGGAAGGTAATTTTCTTGTGCAAGCTGATACAAATGGGCATCTGGATATATTTAATTTATCTGGAATCTTTAAAGAAATGAATCTGTAAATAATCAGAGCTTAAAATGCATCGATGATCATTAAATGTTCATAAAAGCATATACCTCAATGGCAGGTAAATGAATTGTGTTTGCAAGTCATTCTTTGAAGAAGGAAGAAAAAAATAGCAATGCCTTAGCAGAAATTACCATTTGAATAATAGCTTCATCAAAGCTATGCTGTGTAACTGACAATCCATTTAGTTTCATAGTATTCATATTACAAAAGATATACTCATTGAGTATGTGATAAAAATATATACCCAACCTTGTAATATGCAAATAGTCCATAGTAGAGTTAATCATATAGTTGTTCTGGCTCTGCTAATTTTAGTTAGATGGGTAGTTAGAGTCAAGAGTTAAAGGGGGGTTGTTGTAGAGAAACATTTCCTATACCACATGTTGTTGAGGACCAGAAAGTCCAACTACACATGAAATGTGGAAATATTCTTGTTTTTATTCTTTCTTTAATAGTTATATCATATGTCACTCTGGATATCAACACTATGAACATGAAGATATAGAAGGAAGCAATGTCCATCTCTCAATTTCAGAACAGTTAGAAGATATGTAGTAGTTCTATGTTGAGTAAACTTGATAAATGTGATTCAAGTTTACAAACAGTTGGTTTTCCAGCTCATTCAGAATAGATCAACAAACACACCACAGAAAAGCCTTATGAGTACTAGGAATGTGTAAATGCTTTGGTTTGTGCGGGTTAACTTTGAACATGTAGCATGACTCACAGTATGGGAAACTTTATCAGTTGAATAACTGAAGTAAATGTCCAACTTCTCCGATTTCTCTTCAAATATGTGAAAAACCTCAGAGAAAAATGATGCCATAAATATGAGCCAGGTAATAAAGACTCTTGATATCACAGGCATGTTCAAATATGCAAAGCCATTCTTAACACAGAGGAACAACCTGAGTGTAAACAACATGTTAAAAGCTTAAGATATCAGTTCTCTTTATGTTTAGACCAAATTGAAAATTAATTTATGCAGATATAAAGACTCAACAATGTAATGAATATCGTAAAGCTTTTAAATATTTCAATTACTTTTGCAGGCATGAAAGAAGTCATACTACAGAGAAATCACATGAATATACTGCATGTAGTAAAGCCTTTGCTTGTAGTCATCCTCAAAGGCATGAAAAAACACATACTGGAGAGAAATCATATGAATATAATCAATGTGGTAAAAGCTTTGCAGAACACAGTAATCTTCAAAGGCATGATACTACACATATTGGTAAAAAACCTTATGAATATAATCAAAGTGGCAAACCATTTGCTCATTGGAAAGTTCTTCAATTTTATAGAAGAAAACATTTTGGAGAGAAACCCTATGAATGTAATCAATTTGATAAAGCATTTACAAAGCCCAGTCATCTTCAAATATATAAAAGAACACATACTGGAGAGAAACCCTATGGGTGTAATCAATGTGATAAAGCCTTTGCTTGATACAGTGCTCTTCAATTGCATGAAAGAACACATACGGGAGAGAAACCCTATGAATGTAAACAATGTGGTAAAACCTTTGCATGGCAAAATTACCTTCAAGCTCATAAAAGAACACATACAGGAGAAAAATTCTATGAATGTAATCAGTGTGGTAAAGCCTTTGCTCAAAACAGTAGTCTTCAAAGGCATGAAAGAACACATACTAGAGAAAAACCCTATGAATGTAAACAATGTGGTAAAACCTTTGCACAGCCTGGTTATCTTCAAGCACATAACAGAACACATACTGGAGAGAAACCTTATGTGTGTAATCAGTGTGGTAAAGCCTTTGCTCGACACAGTGCTCTTCAAATGCATGGAAGAACACATACGGGAAAGAAACCTTATCAGTGTAAACAATGTGGTAAAGCCTTTGTACAGCCCAGTCATCTTCAAGTACATAAAAGAACACATACTGGAGAGAAACCCTATGAATGTAATCAGTGTGGTAAAGCCTTTGCTCGATACAGTGTTCTTCAATTGCATGAAAGAACACATACTGGAGAGAAACCCTATGCATGTAATCAGTGTGGTAAAGCCTTTGCTCATCACAATGATCTTCAAAGGCATGAAAGAACACATACTGGAGAGAAACCCTATGAGTGTAATCAGTGTGGTAAATCCTTTGCTCCAAACAGTGATCTTCAAAGGCATGAAAGAACACATACTGGAAAGAAGCCCTATGAATGTAAACAATGTGATAAAGCCTTTGTACAGCCCAGTCATCTTCAAATACATAAAAGAACACATACCGGAGAGAAACCCTATGAATGTGATCATTGTAGTAAAGCCTTTGCTCAAAACAGTGATCTTCAAAGGCATGAAAGAACACATACGGGAGAGAAACCCTATGAATGTAAACAATGTGGTAAAACCTTTGCATGGCACAATTACCTTCAAGCTCATAAAAGAACACATACAGGAGAAAAATTCTATGAATGTAATCAGTGTGGTAAAGCCTTTGCTCAAAACAGTAGTCTTCAAAGGCATGAAAGAACACATACTAGAGAAAAACCCTATGAATGTAAACAATGTGGTAAAACCTTTGCACAGCCTGGTTATCTTCAAGTACATAAAAGAACACATACTGGAGAGAAACTCTATGAATGTAATCAGTGTGGTAAAGCCTTTGCTCGATACAGTGTTCTTCAATTGCATGAAAGAACACATACTGGAGAGAAACCCTATGAATGTAATCAGTGTGGTAAAGCCTTTGCTCGATACAGTGTTCTTCAATTGCATGAAAGAACACATACTGGAGAGAAACCCTATGCATGTAATCAGTGTGGTAAAGCCTTTGCTCGTCACAATGATCTTCAAAGGCATGAAAGAACACATACTGGAGAGAAACCCTATGAGTGTAATCAGTGTGGTAAATCCTTTGCTCCAAACAGTGATCTTCAAAGGCATGAAAGAACACATACTGGAAAGAAGCCCTATGAATGTAAACAATGTGATAAAGCCTTTGTACAGCCCAGTCATCTTCAAATACATAAAAGAACACATACCGGAGAGAAACCCTATGAATGTGATCATTGTAGTAAAGCCTTTGCTCAAAACAGTGATCTTCAAAGGCATGAAAGAACACATACGGGAGAGAAACCCTATGAATGTGAACAATGTGATGAAGCCTTTGTACGGCTCAGTCATCTTCAAGTACATAAAAGAACACATACTGGAGAGAAACCCTATGAATGTAATCAGTGTGGGAAAGCCTTTGTTCGTCATAGTGCTCTTCAATTGCATAAAAGAATGCATAACTGAGGGAAACTCCATGAATGTAAACAGTGTGGTAATGCCTTTGCACAGCCCAGTCATCTTCAAGTGTATTAAAGAACACATATTAGAGAGAAATCCTATGAATATAATCAATGTGGTAATGCCTATTCACAACACAGAGCAACCCTGTAACTGTAAAACTTTTAGTGTGTAATTGGTCTCTTAAAGCCTTTGAATATAACATTAGACTTTGAGGATCTGAAAAGAACTCATACCAAAGGAAATCTGAATATATATGTATTGGTATGATCTTCATCCAACATACTTACATTCCATTACACAAGATTAATTATTTTGGAAAAAAAATTAAAATGGGTCAATAATATGTTCAAGCATTAAAATATCTCTTTTATTTTGTTTACACCTCTCAAATAATGTGGACAAAAGAGAGATTAGGGATTTAGCTCAGTTATAGAGCACTTATCTAGCAGGCACAAGGCCCTGGTTTCCATCCTCAGCTCTAAAACAAAAATATGGCAAAAGACATATAAATTTAAATGATAATGTAACCCTTGTAGATTTCATACTTCTCTTCAAATACATGAAATAATGAATTCTGGTGTAAATTTTCATAGATGTGTATCATTGCTTTTCTGTTGCTTTGATAATAGATCATATCTAAATGAACTTAGAAAAGGTTTCATTTTGGCCCTTGGTTCCAGAGCAGTACATGTATACCGTAAAAGGAGCATGGAAATAAGTGTCATACATGACAGCTAAAGCAGGAAGCTAAGAATTCACATTCTTGCCCTGCAGTATAAAGCAGAAAGTGTAAATTAGAAATGGTGTGCAGATATAAATGCTCAGGCCAACCCTAACGACAGAATTCTTCCAGCACGGTACCTTTCCTAAATCTTCTCAAATGATGTCACTGACTGAAAATGATAGATTCCTCCAACTTCAAGACTGCATGCTTGTTTTTTCTTAAATGGACCAAGTCATTATGGAGAAAATTTCTGTAATCATTTAGATGCTTCAAAACCCATGTTACCAGAATTATAATAGAAAACATTCATGATTGAAAATTAGTTTAAATATTTGTTTTTATTTTAATTATGCTATGTGTGAGTGTCTTCCTCTGGGTACATGTATGTGCATTTTAGTTCCCAAGACGGTTATACCATTGGAGCTTCTTATTGTAAGAATTACTGGAAGTCATCCAAAACCAGATCTTGGTCCAGAAAATGAACTTGGGTTAAAGTCTTGGCCATGTCTCTATGCCTGTCAATATTTTAAAGCTTTTTATATCGTCTTCATGTCAGGAAATAGATATGTACTCATATGAAAGAAAACCCCATTTATGTAAACAATTTGGTTAAGACTTCAGACATCACAGTTGTTTTCAATTTCAAGGAAAAAAACCTTGTTTTAAGTCTTTTTCATTGTAGATTTGAAGTAAATAAATTATTAACCAGGTTCACCAAAGACTGATGTGAAGATCCCATGGTGGTTTCTATTTTGCAACATGTGAGAAAGTTATTGAAGTGTGGGGTATGTGTGGAAAATTTAATTAGTAAAGTTTATTTTGTGGTCCTTATATTCCTTCTGTGGTGTTTTTCATCTTCTTTTGCACTTTCACTTATTCAGAGGTGTGGCTTCTATTTTGCAACAAGTGAGAAAGATATTGAAGTGTGGGATATGTGTGGCAAATTCAATTAATAAAGTTTATTTTGTGGTCCTTATATTCCTTCTGTGGCATTTTTTTCATCTCCTTTTGCACTTTCACTTATTCAGAGGTATTTATCTGCTGCCTTGTATAGAATGTGATGGCTATCATCTAAGTGGTTAATTTTTTTTTTTAGTTTTTTTTATTTTTTTTTCTAAGTGGTTAATTTTTATTTAACTCTCAGGCAGTATGTGATCACACTTTCAAGTAAGGGTTTCTGTGAAAGGGTGATGGATTTTTGTTCATGGTTTTTTTATTATTTAATATTGATGGTTGTATTTTTAATATTTAATATTCACAAATGTGCTTGAAATGTTTGTTATCTAGCCTGGCTTGAATGTCAGTAATTAGCCAGGGATACATTGGAATTCATGATCCTTGTGTGTCAGTCTCTTGAGTACAATTCTAAGGGTAGATGATGTACTATCTGTGACTGTTGTTTTGTCATAACTGTAGGGGAATGGGGTTGGCTAAAGAAACCCACTCTGATCCTGGAGCCCAGAACTATGAAAAGATGACTCAGATATGGCCAGTGATAGAAACACTGTTTGGTTCAAATCAGAGTCATCTCTGCCCCTGGTGAACTGACTTTTGAAACCAACCAATCACAGAGCAGGACAGTAGAATTTTTGCACTAGGGCTCAGGACCAGGGAAAGAAACACAGCCTATGTTTAGAATCTGAGCCAGAAAAATAAACCAAAGAAATAGGCCCTGACTCTGAATCTAGTGCCAAAATAACACTCTTGGTCCCTAGAATCAGAGTTAGTAAAAGAAATGAGCCCTGATCTTAGAGTGTCAAAAAGCCAAGAAAGGCCAGTGGAAAAATATACAGTTCGGCCCTGAAATCAGGGCCATCTCTGTCCCTAGCCCACATACCTGGCCAATCTCTGGGCAAGAAAAAAAAAACTAACCAATCACAATTTGACTCTGCCCCCAGGATTTCCTAGATACACCAACCTGCCTGGTCAGTTGTGAGCTGTTCTTTCCATTCTGGTAGAGGCAGATACTCTCCTGGACTCTTCCTTCATAAATAAATCACAAAAGAATTTTGAATGTGAAGATCTTCATTCACTGGTACACAGAAGAACCATGCTGGGATGTCACACAGTAGATTGACCAAGGGGGAACTGAACAGAAGATCCTTGCTGAGATATCCCATAGTAGACACCATTGTTAACACTCAAAATGCAGAGGGTATACATGCCACTTTCTCAACCCCTAGGAATAGAAACAGTAGAAGTGGTCCAAAGCTCCTCAAACCCTCTCACATCCCAAATGTCACCCTTATTGGAGGATGTTTATTCAACCTCCTTGTCACACCCCCTCTTTTTTCAGATGCAAACTACCGCATATTAGCTGTTCAATGATGCTCAGCCTGACAGTTTAGAGAATGTTGGTTATGTGTCCCTCCAGGGTCAAATGCTCATTCACCATTTTGGCCTCACCCATTGTCCTATTAGATTATCTCACCTTACCATTTGTTAATTGTTTCAAGCAAAATGTCTCTACTACCACTTATCTCTCTCACATTCCTCTCTTTGGCATTACAGATGGCTTTAAGTCCTTGGGAATACACTTTGTGTGTACTCTGGATTCTTCAGACTGCAATAATACTATTACCCTTGGTATTAACACCAAGTCACTATGTCCAAGCATTCACAATGCCTCTATTCTCTTTGGTACTCGTGTTTATCACTGCTTACCTGCTAGGTGTTCTGGGACTTGTGCCCTCGTATATTCCTGTTTTGTAAATTAGGGGTAGTACCTGGTGAAGAACCCTTGCCAATTCCCAATGCCAAATTCACAGCCACAAGGCATGACAAATTAGCCATCCAGTTAATACACTTTCTAGCAGTCCTGGGTATAAATGCAGGTGCAGCCACTGGAATAGCAGGACTGACTACTCCCCTAGCTATTTACTGTCAGCTTTCCTCACAATTCATCCAGGATTTCCAACAAGTAGGTCAGACTATCCTTACTCTTCAGGAACTAATAGACTCACTGGCCATTCTATTATTACAAAATCAAAGAGGATTAGATTTATTAACAGCAGAAAGAGGTGGTCTTTGTTTCTTTCTTGGGGAAGAGTGTTGCTTTTATGTCAATCAATCAGGGATTGTGAAAGATAAGATCCAACAACACCAGATGGATCTTCAAACTAGAAACTGCTTGATGCCCCCAGACAGTGGAACACTAATAGTCAGATGTGGAAATGGATGCTCCCTTTCTTATCCCCTCTTTTCTTCCTTTTTCTAGCCATACTAATTGCACCCTGTCTCATAAACTTTTTGGTTAGATTTCTTCAACAACAGATACAAAGTATTTCTAAATAAACTCTGAACCAGTTGGTATTACATGATTACCAGTCCCTATCGACAAAGCCAGAGATCTGCAGAACCTGGTTACATCCTGAGGAGGAAGATCAGGATTGTCCCAAGAACCTTGATGCCCCAAATTAATAAGAAGCAGTCTAATTATAACTTCACCCCCTTTCCAGCCCCTAGCTGCTTATTACCCTTTCCAATACCTAATTGCTTATTACCCTTTCCAAATTCGAGCTGCTTATAACTCTTTCCAACACCCAGTGGCTTATTTATAAACAAAAAAGGGGTATTTGTAGGGGGGAAAAGCTAGATAAAGAAACCCACCCTGACCCTGGAGCCCAGAACAAGAAAAAGGTGATTCAGATAAGGCCAGTGAGAGAAACATAGTTTGTTTAAAATCAGAGCCATCTCTAACCCTGGCAAAATGACTTGTGAAACATTTGTGAAATCACAGAGTAGGACAGTACAATCCAGGCCCAAGGGCCCATGACCAGGGAAAGAAACACAGCCTATGTTTGGGACCTAAGCCAGAGAAATGAACTCTTCATCCCCCAAACCCAGAACTAAAGAAATATGTCCTGACTCTGAATATAGTGTCAAAATAACACTCTTGGTCCCTAGAATCAGAGTTTGTGAAAGAAATGAGCACTGGTCTTAGAGGTAGTATCAAAAAGCCAAGAAAGGCCAGTGAAATAAACACAGTTTGGCCCTGAAATCGAGGCCATCTCTGTCTCTAGCCCACAAAACTGGCCAATCCCTTGGAAGAAAAAAACAAAAACAAAAACAAAACAACAGCAACAACAAAAACTAACCAATCACGGGTTGACTCTGCCCCCAGGACATCCTATGTAAACCACCCTGACTGTTCAGTTGTGAGCTGTTCTCTCCACCTTGGTAGAGGCAGCTACTCTCCTGGACTCATCCTTCCCAAATAAATCACTTTCTCAAAAGAGTTTTGGGTGTGAAGACCTTCATTCACTGGTGCACAGAATATCCTTGCTGAGATATCCCATGGTGGATTGAACAAGAGGGAGCTGAATGGAAGAACTTTGCTGAGATATCCCATAGTGGATTGAGCAAGGGGGAGCTGAACAGAAGAACCTTGCTGAGATGTCCCATAGTGTGTTGAGCAAGGGGGAGCTGAACAGAAGATCCTTGCTCAGATGTCTGTCAGTGGACAGAGCAAGAGAGAGCTGAAAAGTCACACTTTTCTCCTGAGCTGGAGGAGATTGCTACATTTTTGTGTTTCTTAGGCAGGAGAAGCACAACTTTGCTAGGAAGCCCCCTTAAGTGGGGGTTGAGTGAAGCTAAGCTGTAGTGGCTATCCAGGAGAGGAGCAGGATTGCTATATTCTGCAGGGAGACCATCCCCCATCACATCAGGTATAGCCTGATTTTCCTAAACAGTCAGGATACCCTGACTTTCATGAACAGTCATAATACCCTTTGCTGCTGAAGCACTTCCAGGCCTGTCTTTCCTGAGAAGTGAGAAAAAACTTCCCTCCAGGGCTGAACTGTCTCCTTGCCGTTCCAACCATCAGAGATGTGCTAAACAGCTCCAGGTGTCTAGGATACCTTCAGGGAAGACCTATTGTTCTGAACAGCTTGAGGTGTCTAGGATAACTCACCCTCCAGAGCTGAACTGTCTCCTTGAAGCTCCAGCTATCAGAGATGTCCTAAGCAGCTCAAGGTGTTTTCTGACTCCCAGGTCATAAGTGCACCTTTCCTCAGAGTTGCAAAACTCATATTTTGGTGCCAAAATCTGGGACTAAACCCAGGGTTGGTGCAACCAATTTACTTACAGATACATTTTAATGATGTTAATTTTAGAATACTTAATAGAGAATATAAAAGTCATTAAATGCTTCATGTATGTATCCAAAGAAACATTTTCTTTTTTTTCATTTTTCTTTATTAAGAAATTTTCTATTCACTCCACATACTATCCACAAACCTCCCCTTCTTCCTCCTCTCGACCCTCAGCCCTCCTTCCTAAGCCATGCTGCAACCCCACATCCCCCAAATTGAAGTCTCCCATAGGGAGTCATTAGAGCCCAGCACACTGAGCCTGGGCAGGTCCAAGCCCCTTCCCATTGCACCAAGGCTATGCAAGGTGTCACACCACAGGCACCTGATTCCAGAAGCCTGCCCATAGACCAGGGTCATATCCCAATCCCCCTGCCTTGGTGCCCTCTAAACAGTTTGAGCCAAACAACTGTCTTCCATATCCAGAGGGCCTAGTCCAGTCCCATGGCGTCTCCACAGCCACTAGTCCACAGTTCATTGGCTTCCACTAGTGTGGCCTGTCATCTCTGCATGTCCTAACATTATGATCTCGATGTCCCTTTCCTGCAGTATCTCTCCTCTCGCTCATCAATTGGATTCCTGGATCTCAGTCTGGTGCCTGGCCATGGATCTCTGTACCTGCCTCCAACTGTCACTGGACAAAGGCTCTATAATGACAGCTAAGTTATTTGCTAGGCTGGTCACCAGAGTATATTAGTCCAGGCACCCTCTGGACCACTGCCAGAAGACCAAGATGGGGTCAACCTTGTGGATTCCTGAGAGCCTCCACAGCACCCTGTCTCTTCCTATTCCCATGATGTCCTCATCTATCATGATATCTTCCTCCCTGCTCTTCCACTCTGTCCCTGTTCCAGCTTGATCCTCCCATTTCCCTATATTCTCTTCCCCCACTCCTTGCTCTCTGCCACACCCCCCCCCCAGTTCATTCATGTAGATCTTATGCACTTCTCCAAAGAAATATTTTCATCTATCTGGAAAAGGTGCAATAATTTAAGTGAGTAGTAATCAACCATATATTTCACAATAAAATTAATGTGCTATTAATATGTATACATTATTTAAAGTCACATGCATCTTCATATCCTCATCTGTTATGCATTTGGCACTTCATCCCAAAGTATTGTCTTCTAAGCGAATTATCCAGAGATGTTAGATAATGTAATAGCAGTGAGATATATTTTGTGGGGTCTAATTTTGTCCAATTTCATATGGTGATCAACATAATATTACAGCCTTGTATAAGAAAGATATTTCCAACACAGCTGTCTCATTGATGCTCAAATAAGATTAGTTGTAATATTAAATCAATAAAATACCATCTTTTCAGATTGTAAACATATTTTCATTGAAAGATAATGCCATTTAGGGGAATTTGAATGATAAATCCTATTTGTTAATGAAAATGATATATTGGCATCTCTTTTGTTTTCTCTTTTATTGCATTTTGAAATATTTACTTTATTCTGAGGACCAAACATGTTCACAGCACTTTTTCACACCAACAAGTGAATATGAGAGAATAGCTTGATTGTCAGTAGTCATTGATACTTATGAATTCATCATCTCAGTTGGGCTTAGAGTTGCATATCTGTAATCCTAACATTTGGGAGAGGGTAGCATGCCACTTTCTCTAATTTGAGGTCTGCTTGGTCCATATGGTAAGTTCCAGGACACCCACGATTATGTAGATGTACCCTATCTCCAAAAACTTCCAAAAGGAAAAGGAATCTATTGGTGAAATTATTAAGGCCACTCCACATAGTTAAAAGGAGAATTATTTAATGG
Organism: Peromyscus californicus insignis; assembly: GCF_007827085.1. NCBI lineage: Eukaryota > Metazoa > Chordata > Mammalia > Rodentia > Cricetidae > Peromyscus > Peromyscus californicus. The sequence goes on along the minus strand of NW_026294616.1, from coordinate 87,744 downwards.
TGTAACTTACAAATTAAGGGATAGGTAGGTAGCGGGGTCTGGGGAAGGTGCATCGCAGTCCAGCGGTGTTCTCTGGAGCTCTGCTTGGCCAACCTCCACCGTCCAGGGTCCCAGAACAGAAAGAGAGCTGGCCGATCCAGATCTCGGGTCTCCAGGCGCCTCCCTTGGCCCTGCCTTGTAGGCATGACAGTTGCCGAAGTCTCAATTGGGGTTGGAACTTCCAGATCAAAGCTGGAATGGCTACCCACTACAGCAATCTCAAATTATGGAAGTTATCCTAATATAATCTGACTGGACTCTTACTGGTTTCAACCAACAATTTTGTTATCTTTACTCACATTAAGGGAACTTCGTTAACAATGAAAATGTCACACAATGTGGTGTGTCATTTTACAGAGGCATAGAAATTCAATGAGTCCTTTGAAAACCGTCTGGGGACTTTCATCACATTTAAATGAGAGAAAACAAAAGGAGCAATGGGGCATTTTCATCTTTGGTATTTTAGTGATGTGTTTGGGAACTGGAGAGTTTGCTCAATATTACTGTTCTTAGATCCCACAGTTTGGTTTATACCATCTACTTCAAATGCCTCAGAACTACTTGTATATGCAGATCCAGGAGATCTGATGCATTCTTGTGGCCTCCTAGAGCACCAGATATGCAAAGGATAAAAAGACAGATATTTATGCATGTCCATATTTTTTTAAAAAAGTTTTCTTCATGTTTATGTTATTTTCAAAGAAGATTACATTTAATTTAGGCATGTAAGTTTAGCCAGTGTCTATATCAGTTGCATGCCAGATACCAGTAGAGGTCACAAGAGTGTCTGTTTCTCAGTGCCTGTAGTTACAGACAGTTGTGAGCTGTCTCTTGGTTGTCGGGAATCAAAGTCAGGTCCCTGTGGATGAGTAGTCAATATTCATAAGTGTTGAGCAAACTATTTAGCCACGTGAACATTTTATTACAGCAGTAAGATGTGAATAGATGATCCTGAATTCATCATTACCTCAGCCCTGATGATCCAGAAGAGATACGAGCAGATAGCATCATTAACTCTTCTAGATTGCATGCTTAAATAAGTTTCCATGCCTAAATATCCACAAAATGAGAGAGGAGTACAAAATGATCAGGAATGGAATTGAGAATCCAAGTCTTTAAAAAGTAGCTGACAGCTTGATCAAAGCCACAAGACTGAGTTTTTTACCACTGTCATTAATGAGCAGCAATGCAAGCTGACAAGGATATATGTCATGTGTTCTCTTGCTGGAATTTATACCTCCTATACAGAGACAAAAAGACTTGCAGGTATAAAACTGATCTGTCTAAGGAGATCATAGTCTGCTTCCCTGATTGCCCAAAAACGTTCAGTTAGGAACCTTTTTTTGTGACTTTAGATGACATCCAGGTTGTCAGGAGATCCTGAGAATTAAACAGAAGTCACTCTAAGAGTGGGACACTCAGGCATTTACAAAGAGCTGTAAAGTATGGAGGGATTGTTTTGGAGGGAACTTTGGGTATAAAAGCCAAAATATCAAATGCTCAGAGAACAATGCTTGGTGTGTACCTGAAGACATGCTGATTCCTACTCTACCCTCTTTATCCACTCACCTGTGATGGGCTAGCCATTTCCAGATCTTCTACTTTTTTATTTTTTTGGCAACTACCTATAACTGTCAAAGACAATAAACCTGTTCTCCCCACTTTGCATCTCTCCTTAGACTTCAATGTACCTCACTCTCCACCCTGACATCCCTGTGATCTGCATGCATGGCAGGAATAAGCGTATTCTGAAGTCATTTATATCACTTTCTTTGACTAAAAACTAGTGAGACAGTGGACCCCATGAACTTGTAATTTTCCTGGGAATCTCATTGTGGAGTCCTTAGGATGAAAATGTTTCTCGAAACATTTAATCCTTGTCTGACCACATGGTTGGAGTGACAGAATCTGAAAGTGGGGGTTAGGTTTTAGAAATGGAAAAATTCATTATATGACTTCATTAGATTATTCATTTCTGTTTATCTTTTGCCTTCTACATAAACCTTTTAAGACCTCAAGAATGGATTAGGTACCTTATACATCCATAACCAAATCAGTATAACTGAATAAATATCATGTTTTCCTTGTTCATTAGTAATGTGCTTTTTTAAATTTTTGATTCTTTCCTTCTTTCTTTCTTCTTTTTGTTTAAAGTATAATATTAGTAAATATCTTTGTCTGACCTGGGACTCACTGTATAGATTAAGCTGTCCTAGGACACCAGAGATCTGCCCAGCTTGCTTCCAGAGTGACTGCATTATAAGCAGGCAAATCACAAGTGGATAACTTGGTTTACTTAAAGGGCTTAGTAAGAATGAATGTCTGAGCCTGGTATCAAGGGTACAGGCTCTAGCCCGTACTACAGTAACAGAAGATGGCTCCCATAAAATTGATCCCTCCTGCTTTTAAGTCTATTATCTTCCAACTATGACCAATATTGTTTTACTTTATCATTGATTATGTTATAACTCATCAAAGGAGTAGGAGAGGGCTCTGTCTATATTCTCCAGATGATGAAACCCACATTCAAAGAAATATTTAATTTTGTATATGGTTAAGTGTAACTGGTCATGTCACTTATCCTGTTATTCTACTGCCTCACTAAATATGTTTGAAGCCTCCTAGGTGAGACATAATGTCTCCAACCTGTAATCATGATACTTAGGTATTAGAGAGAGTGATTTCAGGATTTCAAAGGCATCCAAGGTGAACATGGTCTACTGAGTACGGTATGAAACCCATGGAACCAAGGAGACTGTGAGTGGTTCAAGGATATGTCCTTACTCTTTCTTCTCTGCAGTTCTAGAGCTACAGGACCATTGCTCCAGCAAGTATCTGCTGAGGTTTTGATAACCCAGGTTTTCTATTCTTGGGAATGTTTCCTGACTATGGCAGCTTAGATCACTTTGGTGGTAGACTCCTGATGCTTATTAAAAAGTAGAATACTCCTGTAGGTGACATAATTCGCCTTGGGCAAGGATAAGCTCCCTAACTGCTTATCTAAAGTGCTGTGTGTTCAGCACTTTAACCAACACACAACCAACAGAAATGAACTCATCAGTTTTAATTCATATATTTGTGCCTACTTAATTTGTGAATGCTTAACAAGGAAGAAACTAGGGAAGAATTTGTTAAAGATTAGAGAAAGGACAGAGAATGGGGAAATGATATATTTTAGTTAAAATGCATGAAAATAAATTTTAAATGAAAAACCAGCTAGAGAGATGGCTTAGAAGTTAAGAGCACTGGGTGCTTTTACAGAGGACAGAGGTTCCATTCCCAGATACCAACTGGTAACTAACTTTTGTAAAACCAGGTTCACAGGATCTGATGCCCTCTTTTGGCCTCTGTGGGTACTGCACACAGACATTTGCAGGCAAACAGCCATATTCATAAACTGAAAATAAAGCTTAAAAACAAAGAATTCTCTCTGGGCATTGGTTGTGCATGCCTTTAATCCCAGCACTCAGGAGGGAGAGGCAGGGAGATCTCTGTGAATTCAAGGCCTGCCTGGGCTACAGAGTAAATTCCAGGAATGGTGCAAAGCTACACAGAGAAACCCTGTCATGAAAAACATATATATATATAATTTCTCTACAGTGATGTCACTGCCCTGAGACAGACAGCAGGAGGCAAGGCTAGTTAAAGTGAACTCCTTCCCATATTGCATGCAAACAACTGTGTGCTTCCTCTGATGCAGCATGCTTAGAGCAAAGTGCAGCCTTATTCTGAGGTTTGCATAGCTTAGTAGGACAGATCATCTAAAACATCATCCACAGTACTGATAGTTGACTTTTCCTTGAGATTTTTGTATTTGTGTTCTCTGCCCTTTCTATGTGTGAGTATAGACAATGCCATATTTTTAATGTATTGATATATATTTTAAATGAAGATTATAATTTATGATCTAAAACATAATTATTCCTCTGTATATCTTCATCTACTTAAGTAGCTACACTTTCAGTCCTCTGATCCTATTTAGGTGTTCAAAATATGAATTGGGATTTGGTCATAAAAGAGATATAAGAATGATATCATATATAGAATGCAAAATCTATTCTAGTCTGGCTCCTCTTTTAGCATTAGCCAGAAGTGGATGAACACTGTTACTAAATAGAGTTTTGTTGATTAATAATTTAAGTATATGGAGTGATTTATTTTTAGAAAGACATTAATTGTGAAACAGTTGTACATCCAGTCATTAAGTAAATGTTTCTGAGACAAGCTCTCCTTATGTTAATTATGGTGACCTTGATCCCAGTCTATTGCTTCTCAGGGCAATGACCTTATTATCCACTTGATTAAATAAACTAAATTCTTAAAAGGCTCTACCACCAGTAAAATTTCCCATTTGAGTCATGTAGTCAACTGTCTATTGCAGTAACTGGTAAAAGACTTACATGTGAATCAAGGCTTCTGCCTTCAGATAGCATAGGAATAATAATTTTTTGTGTATACTAGAGAGAGAAAGAAGATAGGCAATTAACTGCTGGAGTAACCATTGTGAAACAGGAACTGACTGTGGCAGGGATAGTGATTTTTGGTTTCCCATCATGTATTATTTCATATCATGTGAATGAAGGCAGGCCAGATTAGTGGGCATACAATTTGGAAAGGTTCTTTTGAGCCAATGAATACTGAATTTCTAACTAGTGTGTTCTCCTTTGCATATATATATTTAATCCTGTTTCACACTGTTAAATCAGCCTAAAGAGTTGAGACAGAGGTCATTGACTGTAGGTGTCCATCAGGTGACAAAGCTCAGCAGCTAACATCAAACATAGAGGCAAGATCAAATAGTTGGTTGTAATGCCCATCCTCTACCAAGGAATGACCTGCTCCTAATCAAAGTCAGGATAGCTATGTGTTTTTCAATTATGTTTATATTTTTTAAATGTCAATTGCTAGTTTCACTTTTTAAATTTGATTTTCTTTAATTGTATCATTCCTCTAATCTTCTGTTTGTTTTATTCTATGTATTTCTCAGTCATTTACGATGTCTTTACATTTTTCTAGATTTGGGTTATTTTTATTTTTCTATTTAGAGCACTTTCTTCTCTAGCTCGGGATTTCCTCACACAATGTAATTGAGAATTGCTTTGATCATTTAATCTGTGATCATTTGACTGTGCTGTTGAGGGCTAGGAAGACAGTCCTGTGACGCCTTCTATTTTGGGTCTTGCCTGGTCAGTGAGAAAGAAAAATAGATCAGTGAATGAGTATCTTCCAAACTTTTTGGCATTTTTGGGAACTTATAAATGAAGATGGACCTATGCAATAATTGAGTATACAGACCAACTTTAATTAAGATTAGACACAGTAAAGAAAAAGATGAGCAGTAAAGTTGGTGAAACTTTTCCTACTGTGACAGTAGATGACATTAATAATGAATACTGAAGTAATCAATGTTAGATGATCAATTACTGTCCTGGCTGCCCCAAACAAAGCAATCAAGAATCTATATAAAGAACATGAAACCCAATTACTATAGTTAACTCTAGTTGAACCAAAGCAGAAGATCTGAATATAATGGTGCAATCCTGACCAACAAGACTGTTATTAAAATGTTTAGCCTGAGGTTGGGGATTTAGCTCAGTGATAGAGAGCTCTTGCCTAGCAAGCACAAGGCCCTGGTTCAGTCCTCAGCTCTGAAAAAAAGAGAAGTTTAGCCTGAGAGAAAAGCTATGAGTAGTCCTTGTTCTCTGGTACAAATCTCTAGTCTCTGGAGCACATGGCTGTAAAGCCTGTTTCAATTTCTTAACATAATTTGGGGGATTATCATTTCATCAAGTTAACCATCCATTCCCTGCCTCTAAGCACAAATGTGTCAGGCATTCTAGGCTGGACCTTTCCTGCTCAGTGATAAGGCAAAAGGAACAGGGCAATGCAAGTTTTAGTTCATTCCAGGGTTTTTAATGTGAGGTAGCATTGCAGAGGTGCTTGTGTAAGAATGGGAATTCATTGTCCACATATTACAACCAGTGGTGCTCACATTGTAGAAAGGGAGTCATGGGAAGGAGCCATAAAATTTTCCAGTTTTCTCTGTAGTTTGGGTTGCCAATGTGCAATCAATTAATCAATTATCAGTGATCGATTAATTTCTTGAGTGATCATTTCTTGGACTCCACTGACTAGGTTCCTTGTCCAGGAGATTGACATATCCCCACTGAAATGTTAGTTCTGTACCCAGGACAAAGATCCTATTTGCCTGACCAAGGTCTCTTTTAACAGGCCTTCATTACTACTTTTAACTTTCCTCTTTCCTAGGCATGTAGAATCACTCACCATCAGAGATTAGTGCTTCCAAAACACTTTTGGCATCTTTGGCTTTTGTCAAGGATGAAATCCTCAGAATCCCAGTGATGCTTCTGACTGTGAGTTAAGAAAGCAACTTCTTACTTTTCTTTGGGGTTTCTTTTTACCCTAAATTGTCTAGTTGATTTTTACCTCAAGTTTTTATCAGAACTCCCTCTGAAGGTTTAAGCCTAACTGCAATTATGAGATGGGGCAGGCAGGACTGATCTGTTTTCTCCAAACCAAATTTGAATTATCAGGTAAAAGTATTGGCATACTCTTCCATAGGGCCACTTGTCAAGACCAAACCATCAATTGTAGATAGGAAAGGAATTCCTTTCTGGTGTCCCAGAAAGGCCTCAAATATGCTGCTCAAGAGACCATTACAGGGTCACAACCTACATTGAGTCCTGATGTGCTTTGAAGGGTAATAATTATACAACTGCTGCATTTCCAACCTTTTTGAAAAGGAGTTTTGCATCAAAGGCTCTTATAACAATAGAGGTGGATTTGAACACTGTCTGTAGCCCCACAGGGCATTGCCCTTCTTATTCTCCTGACTAATTACCCTAAATTCTCAGATTACAGGCCTGCAACACCACAGAGTTCTAAAATTTCCAGTTTGAGTCATGTAGTGGGCTGTCCATTACTGTAACAGCAAAAAGATTTGTGTGTGCCACATGGCTTCTCCTTCAGATCAAAAAAGTAGGAACAGTGTGGTGTGTACACTGCAGGGGGAAACAAACTAGAAAATACCTAGCTCAGAGGGTGATAATTAAGGCAGCGAACTTCAGGGTTCTCCTTTACAAAGAAAGACCTATGATGTATGGTGAGTGACTTTCTCTGTAATTTTCCTATATGTATTCATTCTCTCCATGTGAATGAAGACAGAAAAATTTGGTGGGTGTACAGTTTAGGGAGGATAGCTTGAACTACATTGTCTTCAGTTTCCAATTAGAGAACTCTCCTATGCAAATATTAGCAATCATGGTTGACATAGTTACGTCAGCTGAGAGATTTGAGACACAGGCCCCCGACTGTAATTCCTGACAGTACTCACTGGCTAACATTTAACATTGGACACAGTCATGCAATCTCATATTAATGGCGTTACTGGGAGGTAACGACTGAGTTTTAATATCAATACAGTTAAAAGTTCTTCCAATTATTTTTATCATTGAAGATGTCAGTTATTTGTATCATTTAAAAATTTGTTATCTTTAAATGCCTTGCTGCTATTTTTCTATGTTTTAATGTTTCCTGGTTTAAGAATTTCATTCTGTTTTTCTTAAGTGCTGTTTATTATTTATTCATTAAATTATATCAGTTTAGAGTAGTGCTTCTCAACCTTGGATGTCTTGATTCCCTTTGGGGGACTAAATTTCCCTATCAGAGGACTGGCCTAAGACCATCAGAAAGAACAGATATTTATATTGCAATTCATGACAGTAGCAATTATACATCTATGAACTAGCACTGAATATAGTTTTATAGATGGGCAGCACCACATCATGATGAACTGTATTAAAGTAACAGCATTTGGAAGGTTGAGAACCACTGGTTTAGATCAATGTCTCCTGTAGCTCAGGCTTGCCTAACACTATACAATTGAGAATTTCTTTGAAGACCTAATTGTACCTGTGTTGCCCAGTGCTGGAAAATTGATAGAACTAGAAAAATTCATCCTGAGTGAGGTAACCCAGACTGAAAGAGACAAACATAGTATATCATCACTCATAAGTGGATATTAGAGTTAATGTAAAGGATATCCAGGCAACAATCCACAATCCTAGAGAATTTAGGTAACAAGAAGGACCCTAAGAGTGACATGAATGGATAGCCCTGGCAAGAGAAAATAGACAAGATGTCCTGGCTAAACTGAGAGGGAGAGGGAGGGGGAACGAATGAGGGATAAGAACAAGAGAGAATGGGTGGCTGAATTGGGGGAGAGACTGGTAGGGAGAGCAAGGAAAGAGGTATCTTGATAGAGGGAGCCATTATGGGGTTAGGGAAAAACCTGGTATTAGAGAAATAACCAGGAATCCACAAGGATGACCCCAAATAAGACTGGTCTTCCCCTGTAATCAGATTGATGACTACCTATAACCAACTATATGGGGAGGCTAGCACCTTGATAGCCCTCTCCTAGGGACTGGGAAGAATGTACGACCAGCTGAATATCTAATCTTTGATGATAATAAATGAATCTAACTACATGAAACACTTTACTCTATACATTTATTATTTTCCTGAGTCAAGATTGATATGAATTCCCAACATGGCCCCACGATTAGGCATGGTTGAACATGCCCGGCAAGACCTAGTCACTTCTGCCTAATCATTTATGTATCAAACGTCTGGCATGATCCAGGACCCCATGGTTTTACACGGTTGCATAAATCACGCAATGTAACCATGTGATCTACACGCATCTGTGGAATTGCCACATGGGCCTGTGTGGGCAGGTGCGGCCCCAACTTTACAAGCCAGCAACATGATTCCCAGGCCCCCCTACACACACGTCTTTCCGCATGCTTGTGCACATCTCTCCTTCTCTTTTGTCTTAATAAAACTCTTGTTAGTGGATTCTGTCTTGTTTTGTGACTGTTTCTTGCAGGGTAAGAGTGGAATAAAAACCAACAAAGATTCTATCTATACTGCATCAATTCTATTCTTGTATTTAGCTCCTCTCTATTCCTTCTCTTCCTGAGTTCTCTCTCGACATGGTTTAGTTCTGTTCTCACACTCAGCTTCTCCCTGTCCCTTCTCTTCCTGTCCTCTCATAGCCTTAACTAAGCTCTTCTGCTATCAATCTCATCTTCATCCTCAGTTTCCACATCCATGTTCATTTCTTCCTTTCCTACTCTTCTGACCTGACTCAATCCCTACCATCTACAAAACTCTGCCTTGTTCTTTCTTCTCTGGCCATGTGACTCTGATCTGAGCTAATAATTCTAGCTCAATCCTCCCCCACCTGGTATGCAAAAAAATCTTTTTGTTATAAGTCAATAGTTTTGGAAGGAGGGAAAGAAGGGTGTGAGCTTCATTTGCACAAGAAACAAAGCAATGCATTTACACATCCCAGGAGACAGGCATTGTCTCTGTAAGGGTGTTACCTAGTTCTGATCAGCAATAGTTCTGAGAAGCTTATACTGTTTGCCATTATGCCCTAGGAGGATGAGCGGACAAGAAATTGATAGCAGAAAACAGCAGTGATATTAATCGCTGAATAACATCAAATGTTTCTTGAAGGATTTTTTGATCCTTCTAGGTATAGATTATCATATACAGCTGAGTCTCTATTTTATATTCTTGTGGCCTGCAGCAACAACCCTAATTGTCAACATAGAACCTTCATTCAGTAACTGATGGAAACAGATGCAGAGATTTACGTCTAAGAACTGGACCAAACTCCTGGACTCCAGTCCAAGATAGGGGGAGGGATTAGATGAGCAAGGGGGTCAAAACCATGATGGGAAAAACAACAGGGAGAGCTCATGCAAGCTAGTGGGAGTTCACAGACTTTGGATTGACAACTGAGGAACCTACATAGGGCCAAACTGAATGTGGGTGACAATTGTGTGACTTGATCAGTTTGTGGGGCCCCTGGCAGCAGGACTAGGATTTAGCCCTGGTGCATGAACTGGACTTTTGGAGCCCATTCCATATGAGGGGATGCCTTGCTCAGCCTTGTAGAAGGTGGGAGGGACTTGTTCCTGTCTCAACTTCATATGCCAGACTTCATTGACTCCACATGGAAAGCCATACAATCTCTGATGAGTGAATGGCAGGTGCAGTAGGGGAAGGTGGTGGATGAGCAGGGGGGACTGTGGTTGGTATGTAAAATAAAATAAAGAAAATTAATCTAGAACTTCTCCTCATTGAGCCATGATAACTGCTGGCAGTGGCTGTTGACAACTTACCACAAAGGCTGACTACAGAAAACTGTCACACTCAATAGTGAAAAAAATATCCAATTTAGAAAATATTTGAACAGACATATCAGCATTGATGTGACAATTTAATGACCAACAAGCAGGGCTGTGTTTAGGGTCTGAGTTCTTGGTCCACAAGACTGAGGACCTGAGTTTGAACCCCCAGCACCTACGAAAAAACAAATCCTGAAAAGCCATGGGATCATCAAACCTAGGCAAGGAATATGGGACAATAAAAGACCCTGCAAGATGTTAGTTCATTGATACCCTGTCACAAAAGGAAGACACTCTCACTTGGCCAGAAAAGATGCAGTGTGAGGAGCATGGCTTCAGGATATTCCTGCAATGTACTGGCTTCTTGTCCCATTATTGCAAACTTGAAAACCTAGCTGGGAGGGTTCTCCCTAATCTTGAGACCTAGGAGAAAGGAATGTACCAAACAAGGTGAACATCACCAGCAAGCCCTCAGATGGGTGGGGCCTTAAAACTTCCCACCTCTTTGGCAGGCTGGCACTTAGTCCCTCAAGAACTTGAAAGTGTGGGCTTGCTTGAAATGGCAGGCAGGGCAGGTTAGAGAGGAACTTCTGGTAGGTTGGCAGGAGTCCATATTTCCATCATCCTGGACCAGTAATGCAAGGTGGCCAAGTGTCGCATCCGCCTCGACCAGCAAGGAAGACGCAACACCAGGCTCTTCTCCAAGCAGCTTATTCAGGAACCTTGAACAATCTTCTGACCCTGGGGAAAACCATCTTATTCTTCTCTCCTGGGGAAAGCCAGCCCACGCCCTCTATAGCCACTGGGCAATCAACTCCGTAGTGCCACGTGGACAATGCCAATAGGGTCAGACATAAGCAAGCAAGCCAGATTAGGTCCAGGTGCGTGGAAGCAAGCCAGATCCTAGCCTTAGCCAAATAAGGAGCACCTGCCATCGGGAAGGCAGAAGCCGGATGCCTGCGCCATCTTTGTGGTGCAGCCATACACAGCTCTCTACAGTTCCCCCTTTATTGTTTTAAGCAGCAGGCAAGAGCAGAGATCTATTCTCTGCCAAAATACAACTTGGACATTGTACTGGTGTTAGTCCAGGTGTCATCCACCCAGAGAACACTTGACCCATCAGATACCCTTTTTTGCAGAGGTGGGAATTAGGGCATCAACCCACATGCAATTAGACTTGCTCTTCTTGGGTTTTGCAATACAGCTAGACCCAAGTGCAGTGCACTAGCCTCGCATCCTGCGTGATCAAGCTTTTAATGCAGCCAGCCAGGCCTGGGGAGACTGTCCAGCCTCTATGGCTGTAAAGGCTTGGATAATCATGGCTGCATTGCGCTGCTGAGAAACCCTTAAACGAACAATGCACCACAGGCATATCAGGGAGACAAGTACCAGTAGGCCTGCCAGGGCACCTAATCCCGCCCACTCCTTTAAAAAGGTGATCATCGGAGGCCAGGTGCACATGGGTGGAGTTGACTGCAATGATCTCATTGCACAGGATCTGGGTCAGGTTATCAAACTCCACCAACCAGGTTTCGCTCGTGAGTCAATCCTCAGCTGCACCCGCTGGCACGCTTGTCAGAATCAGGGCTATCAGGATCAGGCACATCAGCTTCCAGGGTGTCATCACGTCTCTCCATCTGAGGGGCCTGTCGCACCAAATGTTCATGTACCCAGATAGGGTCTAGCCGGTCCTGTGCGAAAACACAAGCAGAACCTCCCACCCATGTCAGCACAGGATCGGGGCCATGCCAGCTTCCTGTGAGGATATCTTTCCACTTCACCATGCCCTTCATAGGGCTGTATGGATTATGATGCCTTTCTGCTGATGAACTTCCCTTAATTCTTGAAATAAGGGAATGGAAAAGAAACAATCCTTTATATCCACGGCAATAGTATGCCAGGAGGCTGGCAGAGCCGATAGAAGCGGCAGCCCTCACTGCACTGGCCTCATGACCTTCATCTGATTATTGATAGCCCTAAGGTCATGTAACAATCGCCACTTTCCAAATTTTTTTCTAATGACAAATATAGGTGTATTCCAAGGGGACACAGAGGGTCGTATATGTCCATCCTCAAGCTGTTCTTTTACTAGCTCTTCTGCTGCTGATAACTTTTCAGAGGAAAGTGGCCACTGAGCTACCCATACTGGGTCCTCTGTTTTCCAGGAAATGGGAATTCCTTCCTCAGTGGCCCCTATGAAAAACCCAATCCCTGCCTAGGTGGTTTACTCTGGGCCTGAACTGGATCTTTTTTGCCTTGGAGAAACTTCCCCAAACCAAACCTAGGATGACATCCCATCTTCATCATAATTTCCTGAGACCCCTTAGAATATTCGTTACTCAATTTGAATCCCATAGATTGCATAAGATCCCTTCCTCAAAGGGACACTATAAGCTCAATGATGTAGGGTTGCATAACACCTGAATGACCCCCTTCATCCTGCCACTGTAATTGTCCTGCACTAATATCTGGTGAATTGGTATATCCTAGCCCTTGTAGAGTTTGAGAGGAGACTTGCACTGGCCACCCATGGGGCCAGTCTTTATGGGCAATGATGCTCCGATCTGCACCAGTGTCCAAGAGTCCCCTTATCTTGGTACAATTAATAGTTAATTGCAAGGTGGGTCTTGGATCTAAATCAAGGGACAGAAAAGTTAAATCTGTCCCCATGGATCTGAAACCTTTATTTCCTCTGTTTCAATCAGCGGCTGGATAGGACTCACGTAAACTGGGTAATAAAACTAGTTGTGCAATCCTATCACCTGGTGAAATGGCAGTAATTTCTTTTGGAGACTCAACCATAATTTTCACGATCCCAGTATAATCAGGATCAATCACTCCTGGGTGTACTTTAAGACCTCTTATGGTGGTGGAGGATCTTCCTATCAATAAACCCACCATGCCTGGCTTCAAAGGGCCTTTAAAATCAGACTCCACTAATTGTACTCCCATCTGCAGAGTCAGTAATTTTAAACTGCACTGTTTTCACTGTTAGCTCAGGTTTTTATGTGTTGCATTGATTTTCCACAGATCTCAGCTGCAGATGCTTTGTTGTGCTGGCTCTGGCGTCCACCATTCTTAGCTTCTTAGCAGCTTCTGGAACTTTTGAAACCATTCAGACTGCCTACTTTGCAGTCTACTGGGACACTAACCTTCTGTGTCTCAGGTTCTTTCACCACATACATTAAGCTTAGATTCACAATCAACATTTACACCTTTTCACAAACTCACATATAACATATTAACATCTACTTATTTATACTCTAATGAAACTATAGAAGCTACCTTCTCCTTGAGGGCAGCTATGTTTGAGATGGCCCATTTTTCCACACTGAAACCATGCCCCAGTGTTCCCTCCTTTCTTGTTACTAAGTTGCATAACTGCAGGCGCAAGTCCTGCATTTGTTAGAGGTCCCCCTAATTCTCTGCACACTTTCATCCATACTTCTAGACCTTTGTTCTTGTAAGGGGTGATCGCAGCCTTGCATTCTTTGGTACATTGTTCATAAACTAGCTGCTTTATAAGCAGCATCGCAGCAAAGATTCTGCCTGCAGCCTCGACCATGCGGGCCACAAAATCTGAAAAAGGTTCCATAGGTCCCTGAAGGATCTTAGTAAGGTTGCCGCTCACTTCCCCTTTATTAGGTAGGGACTTCCATGCTCTTGTTGCTAGTTGATTTATCTGGTCATAAACCTGCTGTGGATATTCATTTTGTTGATTGGCAAATTGGCCTTGTCCCAGCAGCATGTCTACATCCCCAGCTGCTTGACCTCCACCTGCAGCCCTGTTAATCACAGCTTGTTCACTGGCAAATTCTATCAAAAATGCCTTCCAGTCTAAATACTGCCCTGCGCTGAGACATGCTCGAGCAAGATTCATCCAATCGGATGGAGTCATGCAAAATCTGTGCAGAGCCTCCACTTGAGCAACAGTATATGAGGCTGTAATGCCATAAGTCCGGACAGATCCCGCTAGAGACTTGATGACCTTAAAATCCAAAGGTTCATGGTATCTCTGTTGAGTCTGGGCATTGAGAAACACTGGGCAAGCTAGCTGCATTTCAGTTCTAACCTGTCTCCAAACCTCTGGGTTACTCTTCATAATCTTTAATTTCCTTGAAAGGAGCAGCTCGTTAAGAGCCAGAAAAATTGGGTGCGAAGAAGTTGCGCCTGTGATACTAGCAGCACTTTTGCCTTCACCTGCTTTCACTTTCTATAATTTTCCCATCCGCTTTTGTCGCGGCTCTACTAAATTTTCCCATCTGCTTTTGTCACGGCTCTATGTTTCCTTTTAATTTTCCCATCTGCTTTTGTCACGGCTCTATGTTTCCTTTTAATTTTCCCGTTCGCTTTTGTCGCGGCTCTACGTTTCCTGCTTTTGTCGCGGATCCCCACCTTACCTGGGGACTTACCAGTGCACTGCCCTGACTGCGAAGAGTTCTGGTCCTTAAAGGTTCCCCGTACGGGCCACCACTTGTTGCATCCGCTTCGACCAGCAAGGAAGACGCAACACCAGGCTCTTCTCCAAGCAGTTTATTCAGGAACCTTGAACAATCTTCTGACCCCGGGGAAAGCCATCTTATTCTTCTCTCCTGGGGAAAGTCAGCCCATGCCCTTTATAGCCACTGGGCAACAAACCCCGTAGTGCCACATGGACAATGCCGATAGGGTCAGACATAAGCAAGCAAGCCAGATTAGGTCCAGGTGCACGGAAGCAAGCCAGATCCTAGCCTTAGCCAAATAAGGAGCACCTGCCATCGGGAAGGTGGAAGCCGGATGCTGGCGCCATCTTTGCAGCGCAGCTGTACATGGCTCTCTACAGCCAAGGTCCACATGAATTCTAACAGAGGAGGAACAGGAGCCCAAAATGCATATGGAATTTGTGTTGGGATCTTCATGGCTCAAAGGCATAATGCAGGGTGGCGATGTTCAGATACCCTTGGGGGCAAATCTGGAGAACCTGAATCTTCCTATGCTATGGTCATGTGGTTTTCTTTGTGCATTTTCAGCATGTGACTCAGTGGGAGACTCCTGGAAGAATTGCCATTTGTTCCCTGCAAAACTCTCTGCCTCTTTTGCCTCTTCTGCAAAGTGTCAGTGGCCTGTGTCAGTCTTTTTGAAGAGATCACCCTACTTATTAAATTATATGTATCTGGTACATACCTTGTGTTTTTATACAGCTCTAACTTTTCTGTCTCCTGCCTTGCAATTCTTGGCATTTATCTAGCCTTATCCATGCATGCAGGATAAGTTTTCCACAATGGAGCCACACCCCCAGCCAGGATGCTTCTTGCACAAAGCACAAGCCTCTAGCTTTGACCTCCTTGTTGGGCAAACCTATCTCTCAAATCTAGCCAGTGATAAGATAAATCAGGTAGGGACTCAGGACTCTTGGTTTGACTTCCCTCCTGACAAAATTCATGAACTTATGGCTTCCCTTCCTTCATCTCTCTGGGGGTGACATGTGCTGAATGTGTCCAACAGCATAGCAAGCAAGAACTGGTTGTGCCAACTGTTTGGCTGCCAAGATTTCTATGTGCATCTGAGAGACAGTTATAGTCCCTTTACATGGAAAGAATAAAATAATATAAAATAAAATAAAATTTCCAACAGGCAGGCTCTCACAGTGACAGGTGGCTTGGGTTATCACAGGGGCACAATTGGGGATGTGAAGAATGAGGCTTGGGATGAGGGGAGTCCATTAGGTTTTCTCAGATACCTGGCTGGCCCCCAGTCAAACTTTAAAAGTCATATCAGTGATGAACCCATGATGACAAGAGCAGAGACCACCATCGTGTTGGTCTTTGGGACACTTGCTGTGGTACCTGCCTTTGTTTGTCTCAGTTGTCTTTCAGTTATTCTACAGGAGAAGGTTTTTGTTCTTAATTCCCAAAATAGATTCAGACAGGTGCTGGCTTTGGACATCAATCCCTAGGCTTATTAGAACAAAGAAGCTTGGCCAAAAGACAAGGCTCATGTTCTAGCTCTTAGTGTATGCAAGCCAGAGGTAACCCCAGCACACCATGAGAGATAATTGACAAGTCCTTCAACTCCAACCTTCTACAATAGCCTTCAATTTTGACATCTGGTGTGGGGTCTTCCTTTGCTCCATGGACTACCTTGCCTATCTTCTGGTATTGTAGTATCTCTGTCTTGTATCATCACAAGGGTGATGAACAAAGATGATGACAGGTTGTGTCATGTTATGAGAGCCACATGGAATGAGCCCAAGGTGAGAATAGACGATGTGTTTTGTTGTGAGCCCCTGTCCCAGTGTAACATTCCAAGAACTTTTGTAGCCGAATTTTTAATGTGTCCTACCAGGTCTATAGTCGCTCAGACCCAAGTGAACACACAGAGGCATCCATTGATTAAAGGTACCACTGATTTAAACTCAGCCCATTTCTGTTAATCTATATGTCTCTACATGTTCTGTGACTTTTTTTGTGTCCCATTACATACTGATCCCTGGACGGCAGGCTGGCATCTCCTGACTATGCCTTTCTCCTCCCAGAATTCTTCTTCTCTGCTTATCCTACCTATACTTCCTGCCTGGCTACTGGCAAATCAGCATTCTATTAAACAAGTGTACAAAAGCATTATCCCACAGCATTTCCCCTTGACAGTACTGATTTGATCCAAAGAGAATATAGGGCTTCTGAGACATTTCTAGTTGAAAGTTTGTCTTCTTCTTGGCCCCCAAACAATGGTCTGTTGGACAAGAAAATACCATTGCATTGACTGTTGACAGTACAAATACTGTCCCTTTGGTAAAAGCAGGACATAAGGAAAAGTGACTATTGACCTCTACCATGACAAGGTAGGATATTCTTTCAAAAAACTTGCTTCCAAAAATAGTCTGACAGATACTCTTGGCCTGTAGCCAATTTGAATGCACCAGTAATACTGAGAAATTCTAGGTGACTGTTGAGGCTTTCAGCTGTCTCTGTTTACTCTTGCAAGACTCCCAAAAGTTGCTTGCAACCTTGTCATGTTTCTCAGGTATTATTATATGTCTTCTTAGGTCTTTAATGGGATTGGAGACTAACAGATAAAATTACAATCTTCTTGTATCTTAGTTAGAACATATTAAGTGTTAGATTTAGGTTCTTCAAGGTAGGACATTCTTTTGGAAGGACCTCTGCAACATGCCATTTACCTATGTTCGAGACTCTTCTGGATTTTTGTATGTGTTTTTTGTTTGCTGTTGTTCTTGTTGGTGTAGTTTCATCCCATGTTGTTCATTACCCCTTATTACTCCATGACAATATTTAGGAATCATCCCTATTATAAATACTTCCATATTAGCTTATAATTATCTTATTTAGACAAAAGGGGGAGTTGTAGTGGGTAGCTGTTTGTGGGGCATTTACCCAACCACCCCCACAGTTCCCCAGAGTTTTCTTGAGTGTGAGCAGCAGGAAATATTAGATAGAAGGATTTATTGCGGAGAATCTTGCGGAGATAAACAGATAGAAAATAAAGGATAGCCTCGAGAGGGCCTGGAACCTATTCCAACGGCCCCGACTGTCTCTGCCCCAGGGTATTTATAGAGACGCCAAGGGGTGGAGCAAAAGACCTCCTCCCCCAGCACAGCCAAGTGCAGACCATCTCAGACACCTGCACCCAGGCCCGTGGTCCTAATCATCCTCTATGCGGACCTGCTGGTTAAAGCCACAAGGAACCCGAGAATGGGCTCCCACAGGTCCCCCTTTCTTAATATATAAAAAAATAACTATTAATGGCTTACAGCAATCTCCATAGCTGTTACACCTCCCAATATGGGAGTAGAGGATGATAAAGATGGCATTTCTCTTTTGAATTAGGTCTAAGGTGACTACAGCAGTCTTAGCTGCCTCAAGCCCTTTCTAAACCAAAAACTCTTAAGGCGACTACAAACTTAAAGAATCCCTTAGCTTCATCATTACCATTAACAGGTTAACATAAATATTGCTATACATAGTCACAATTTCCTCAATCTTATAACTCAAAGGAAACTCTTAACAGAACCATTTGAATTAACATATATGGTGCTATATATAGTTAACAATTTTCTCCATCTTACAACTTTAACTCTTAATCATTTGAATTTCCTTGCTAACAGAACATAGGAAAAACTTCGATGTATTCACATCAAACTTAAATATTTCTTAACTCCACAAAACCAGGGTGCATTAATATCAATAGGGTAAATATAATTTCTGTAAACATAATTCAACCTCATAACTCCTCCTTTTCTTTATAATTTTTTAAACAAAATCTCAAACCTAGTTAGAGGAACCCAAACTTATACAACTCCTACAAACTCATATTGAAAAGCAATATTTTCAATCTAACCATTAACACTTTGAAAACTTTTAGCAAAACATCCAAAAGCAGTTTCTTAGTAAAACTCTTTACACACTTTAAAAGTAGTCTCTTAGTATACCCCATTTGCATTTCTTACTAACAAAATATGACATTAATCCACTCAAACAACTTTTGAAATTAGACTAAGGAATATTAACTCTCCCCCTTTTCTTTATAATTTAAGCAAAATCTCAAGCCTAGTTAGAAAACCCAAACTTTTCCGTTTAAACAGTTCCATTTGTAACACAAAACCAGTTCTGTAAGTAATTTCATTTTTATATAAACAGTTCCACAAAACAATTCATGAATCACCAATTAATAAAGCATATATGCATACACAAAACTGCATCTTGATTCTAGGTAGAAATAATAAATTTCTTCATTTAAACAGTTCCATTTTAACCCAATTCCAGAAATCAGTTCCTAGGTCATTACTATGAATAAACTCAAAATTGTCCCAATGCAATAAAATCTCTGTTGTTCATTTCAATAATTCCAAAATTCAAATGATAAATTTTGGTACTAGCCTTCCAAATATGAGAAATCCATAACCAAAATCTTTTTGTAGTTTCATCTCATTTTAAGTTCAAAAAGTTCAAACAAGAAATATATTCTGGTATCAGGCTTTCACTTCAAAATATGAAGAGACGTTTTTCAACCAAAACTTTTTGCAGTTAACAATTTTTGTTCAAACAAGCGTCTCTGAACTTGTTCTCAAGCCAGACCTTTTTAGGTACAGTAGTATTCTAAACCGCACCGTTTTTGATGTTAGCTCAGGTTTTTCTATGTTGCGCTGATTTTCCACGGATCTCAGCTGCGGATGCCTTGTGCTGGTTCTGGCATCCACCATTCTTAACTTCTTAGCGGCTTCTGGAGCTTTTTAAAACATTCAGACTGCCTACTTTGCAGTCTACTGTGACACTACCTTCTGTGTCTCAGGTTCTTTCAACCATATACATTAAGAATAGACTCACTCTTAACATTTTTTGCCTTGCAAAGCATTTAGACTCACATTCAACATTTACATTGTACAAACTCACATATAACATATTAACATCTACTTACATATACTCCTTAAGGAAACTATAGAACTACTTTTGCAAATATATTTCTTATTACTTCTTATATACTACTTATATTCATTCCATCTTATTTCTTATTTAAACTTACATTTACAACTAACATCTTTACTTTACAAGCTTATTACTACATGTCTTAAGACTACCTTAGACACTTCTTGCAAGCCTATATTCTTAATGGATCTATAGATCTATTTTACAAACTTATATAGGGCTACTATTAGCATACGTTTAACTTTACAAACACCTAAACATTTCTTAACACAGATCTAACAAGACAGAATTTCTTCAAACTCACATATCTTATTTTCATCCTTTTCTATTTCTTACTCTTAATTATCACTATCTCTATTAGAAAGATTTTCTTAACTAGACAGGAAGTACGTATGTCATTTCTAAAGTTTAGAGTTCATAGTCAGCTTTGTTATAAAGCACTGGGGTTTAGTGAGTGTTGTTATAGAATTGTGATAGTTGTTGCTAGGGGACTGAAACTTTCCCAGGATGATGCCACACTCCAAAGTTGCCAGTTCTCTCAGTTGTTCTGGACCAGCAGCGATGCACTGTCAGCGGCAGACGGTTTTTAACTAGAGGCTGTCCCTTCACCCAAATTCATAGTAATTCCCCTAAGTGCTTCAATTCAGACAAACGTTTCTTTATAGCAGTACTTTTGGTTCTTTCTACTGAAAAACTTCACTTCATGCTGAGCATTAAATTACCATATTTAGCTGCTGTAAAGGTCTTTGGCAAATACTGCACAGCTATTAGGTGATATAAAGTACTTTTCTAAAGGAGCTAGTAAGGCCAAAAGTGGCACTGCTCTGAACTGTATTTAGTATTTTCACTTCATTTGCTTTAACTCCTGATGTTATTAGCAGCTGTGATATTTAGCATTGACTTTTTATAAGGAACTTTCAGGTGAAGCAACTCTTTTGTAAGACAGCTAGATTTTCTGAAGTTTGTTTCCCATCTATAAAGCAGTCATTTCTTTTTTGAATGCCTGTATCCTCTTAGATTTGCAAAGGAATCACTCATTGCAGGCAGTTTGTTCAAAAGGCCAAGAACTTTTTTAATTTCAACCTAAGTTTCTTCATATCTAAGACAACGTTCAGTGTATAAACTGCTCTCTCTTGCTTTCTTAAGGATTTTAAAGTGGCTTGTTTGCTCTTATAGGTAGCTTTTTGTCATCCAACTACCATAAAAACTTTGCAAAACTATTAGGGTAAATAAGGCATTTTACCAATGGAGCCCCAAACCGCGAAGCACCTAGTTTCATATCCTTTCAATTTTTCCAATGGAACTGACACTTAAACTCTTAGATGATTTTCCTCCTTATTCTTTTAAAGGCTGTATTTTAAGTTTACCATGAACGTGTTTTCGAGCTGACAAAAAGTGTTTCAGGGCAATGTCGCCATCTTTAGCAGAAAAACTACCTTCCCCAAAATGCATTCCCTTATATCAGTCCATAATATCAGTCCCTTAAATCAGTCCTTTATATCAGTCATTTCCCATAGTTCTTTTTGGGTCTGAGAGTCAACTGGTTTTCTTTTACCAGACTTGCTTACAAATTCTTGCCTGGGAGGTTTGAACAAAGTTTTTTGCTTTTGCAATGGGAGATTTGAACAAGCATTTTACATTTTCAGCTATGGCACGTTGGGAGATTTCTATTCTCTCCTCAACTGGCTTTAACAGGTGTTTCTCCTTCATCAGACACTGGCCCCAAATCAGAACTGTACCTGCCTCATTAGCGCGCATTGAGGCTGGCATTTCTGATAGCAACTTTCCTCGGGGCTTGTGTTTGTCTTAGCCAGTCAGTGAAAAACCAAGATCATTTACAACAGCTTTTCCATAGCTCCTTTAGAGAGATTTTCTCCCACTGATCTATCTCATTTTCCTTGTTCCTTCCTTCCCCAGATGCAGAGCTTCAGGTATCTGTCTGCGGCTCTGTTCTCTGCTAGCTGCCTTTGGAGGTAGGGGCTTTCTTCCTCCCCCCGAATCTGCCTCAAATTCTAGCAGCTTTTTCAGGTCACATATTTTCTGGGGAGGATTATGTCCCTTCTGTTTCTTCGGAGTCTTTTTCCCCAGACAGTTCCCAGTTTGGTCTCAGTTTGTCCCCTCTACCCCAGAAACAGTTTCCGACACTACAGTGGCGGCTTTCCCTGCTACTGAAGGTAGGGGCTTTTTGTCCATTTGTTTTCTGGGTCTGTGTGGTTTGCATACAGACTGAAAATCTAACAGGGGAGGTTTTTGCCATTTCTTAACTCCCATTAGGACAGGTGTTTTGCCTTATCAGGCCATCACCTGGCCCAGTCCCCCAGTGGGTTGCATTTGCTTGTCTGGGTGCTCAAGGACAGAGCTTATGCCAGAGACAATCACCCCTCAGGGCTACACTCCCTCATCTCAGGGAGTCAGTTGAAACAAAGCTTTTCTCAAAGAGGTGCTTTCTCTGACAGAAAAGAAAGCTTTACTCCTGGATGGTTCTGTCCTGCCCTGGCTGGGCTCTTTCCCCAGACAGCGTTCTGACTCAGCAGCACAACTGCATCAGGCACAGTTCGACTTTACTGTTTTCCCAGAAAGGTCCTTTCTCTGATAGGAAAGCTTTTTCTCAGATTTCTTTTTGCAGCTGTGGACCTATCAACCCGGGACTTGTAGGAAAGTGGACAACTCTGCTGTTCCCACTGGCTTTAGTTTTGGTTGTTCATTAGCAATCTTCCCCTGGGTCCTGCACCTTCCTGCCTCAGCTCTGTGCTCCAGGAAGTTTACCACAGCAGGAACCCTAGTATCCCTGAAATCCACCCCAACTCAGAGACGCTGGCCAGCCGCCTCTGGGTTTTTGGTCAGAAGTGAGGATACAATGCTAACAGTTTGCATTGCTTCAGGGGATCTTCTCATTAGGACGATTAGGAGCACATTTTCATTCTGAAATGCTCAAACAAAACCCTTGATGCCTCAGCTCGGCTGTAACAGAAAAGCTTGGCTTTTTTGCTTTTCTCAGGTAAAGTTTCCAGCCCTTTTGGGCTCTCTGTAGCTCTTTACCCACACTCTCCCAAGCATTTCCCTCAGGGTACTCTGACCCACTGTCTTTTATTTGCTTGAAGAGAGAGCTTAGAAGAGGTTTTTAGGAACTTGTCCCTGCCTCCTGCATTGCAGGGAGGATTTTTAAAGCTTGAAAGAGAACTTTGAGGTTTTGCTGTCTTAAGAGGTTTGTTGTTTTCCCTTAGAGGTAATCACAGGTGGTCCCCATACTAATATCTTCAGGTGATTCTAATTTTTGTCCTTCTGAGAGAGAAAGTTAAAGGCTTTAGTTTTTAAGTTTAAGAGCTTTTGAGAAAGAAGAAGGCTTTTTAGAGAGTTTTTTCCCCCAAAATTTTCCAAGAAAAGCTTTTAGTTTAAGAGAGATTTTTCCCCCAAGAGAAAGACCAGCTTTTCCCAAAACTTCCCAACTTTAAACTTTGACTTTTTACACCCCCATTTTTGCCTCAGGGAGAAATCACTTTCTCCTGCCACTTGGACTTAGCATTTCAGCTGTCCCCCAGGTCAAAAAGCTTCCATAGGAAACTTTCTTCCCCATAAGCTCAGAGAACTTTTTTACTACCCGTAAAGCCCAAAGAAAGATTTTTCCCCCCAGTTTGCATTCATAGCCCCCAAAGTTAGAAAACTGAAGAGTTTTTCTGTCTAGTTGCCTTACTTTTTTCCTACACAATCTTACACTTCTAAGTTTTTCCTAAACTATATTACTATGCTACACCTTATACTTATTTTTCACAGATAGAAGTTGAGAAAGGGATAGAAGATAGAAAATTTTGACAGAAGAGAATTTCGCTGCAGCATCGGACATCCTTCCAGTCCACTTTCCTTTTCTCTCAAGGATAAAACCCCTGCCTCTCAATATATATAAAAAATATATATTTTTCATAACACCGGCATGCCTTATCCACTGGCAGGGCTGACTCAGCACTTTCGCCAAAAACTCTGTAATAAAACTATTATTTTCCTTTATCTTTAGTCCCTATTACTTTGTCTTTAGTCCCTGTTCATTTGTCTTTAGTCCCCCTTTTTTTAGTCCCCCCCCTTTTTTTCTTTAGTCCCTTTTTTTTTCTTTTTTCTTTAGTCCCTGTTCATGGCGCCATTCTGTGGGGCGTTTACCCAACCACCCCCACAGTTCCCCAGAGTTTTCTTGAGTGCGAGCAGCAGGAAATATTAGATAGAAGGATTTATTGCAGGAAATCTTGCGGAGATAGACAGATAGAAAATAAAGGATAGCCTCGAGAGGGCCTGGAACCTATTCCAATGGGCCCCGACTGTCTCTGCGCCAGGGTTTTTATAGAGACGCCAAGGGGTGGAGCAAAAGACCTCCTCCCCCAGCACAGCCAAGTGCAGACCATCCCAGACACCTGCACTTAGGCCCGTGGTCTAAACATCCTCTATGCGGACCTGCTGGGTAAAGCCACGAGGAACCCGAGAACGGGCTCCCACAATAAGGTATATTGTATTATTGATTATTATTATATTATTGAGATAACCCTAACCTCTAACACTGACACCTTGACCCTGACCCCCACACTCACACTGCTGAGGCACATCAACCCTTCAGAAGGTCACATTACCCTGCTGAGGCCCTATACCTCCTGAGGCCCTGGACACATGCTGAAGAAAAGGGAATACTCCTGAGAATACAGGGCACCTGGGAAACAAAGTCCAGGGTGTCATGGTGCTGTGGAGAAAGGCATCCTGGGAAATGAAGCCCATGTGAAATGATAGTTATAAAGGAAAGCAAGCTGGGAAATTAAGTCTATAATGTAGTGATGCTCTAGGGAAAGGCATCATAGGAAGTGAATTCCATACATAATGATGCTGTAGAGAAAGGCATCCTAGGAAATGAAATCCATAATGTAGTAATGCTACTGAAAAAGGTATCTTGGTAAATGAAGTCCAGATTGAAGTGATGCTCTAGAGAAAGGCATCCTGAGAAATAAAGTTCAGATTGTATTGATGCTGTAGAGAACAACAGCCTGGGAAATGAATTTCCACATGTAGTGAAGCTTTAGACAAAGGCATCCTGGGAAAAGATATCTATATGTAATGATGCAATACAAAAAGGCATTTTAGGAAATGAAGTTGATAATAGAGTAATGCTGTAGAGTGAGTTATCTTGGGAAATAAAGTAAAAAAGGTTGTGGTGCTATGGAGAAAGGCATCCTGGGAAATGGAGTTGAAAGCATGCTAATGTTATAAAGTTGAAACAGTAAGTATTTTTTTTCTGAAACAAACAGCATGATGGGAAAAGTATTTTGGAATAGAAAACAATACAGGTAAAAGAATCTCAGGAAATGGAGTCCAAAACAGTAATGATATAAGGAAATCATCCAAAAGAATGATGGGAAATGTAATTTCTAGTAGACGTCCAATATACATTGAGGAATATTTGGAAATGAAGTCCATCATAATTATACTATTGAGAAAGGGATCCTGGGGAAAAAAAAGTCCAGAATGTACTGATGCTGTAGAGAAATACATCCTGGGAAATAAAGTCCCACATGTAGTGATGCTGTAAAGAAAGGGATCCTGGGAAATGAAGTCCAAAATTTTATAGTGCTACAGAGAAAGGCATCCTGGGAAATGGAGTTTAAAGCATACTGATAGTATAAAGAAACAGTAAATTTCCTTCTAACCCAAAAGGCATTTTGGGAAATGTAGTTTGGAACAGAAGGACTATACAGAGAAACACATCCTGGGAAATGGAGTCCAACACAGAGTGATGCTATAAAGAAAAGCAACTTAGGAAATCATTGAAGGGGTATGATAGGAAACATATTTTCTAATACATGACCAAAACACAGAAAAGGAACCTTGGAAATGAAGTCCAAAAAGTAGAGACACATAACCCGAACTATGACCCTAAGCTAACTCTATCCCTAATGTAACCCTAATGCCTGACCCTAACGCTAATGTAACCCTAACTCCTGAACCTGACCCCCTGAATCTGACACCCACCCTCGCACTGCTGATAGCCCAAGAAACCTTCAGAATGTCAGGGTCACCCACTGAGGGCACTGGACACCAGCTAAAGAAATCGGTAAACTCCCAAGAACACAAGACACCTGGGAAATGAAATCCACAGTGTCGTGGTGCTGTGGAGAAAGACATGCAGGGAAATGAAGTCCAAACCTAGTGATGCAATAGAGAAAGGTATCCTGGAAAATGAAGTCCATAGGTAGTGATGCTGTAGAGAAAGGCATCCCAGGAAATGAAGGTTTTATGTAGTGATGCTATAGAGAAAGGACTCCAGGGAAATTTAGTCCAGAATGTAGTGATGTTGTAGAGAAAGACATCCTGGAAAATAAAATAGTGATACCCTAAAAAAAGGAATACTGGGAAATAAAGTCCAAAATGTAATGGTGAACTAAATAAAGGTATCCTGCGAAATAAAGCTGAAATGTCCTGATGCTATAGAGAAAGTCATCCTGGGAAATGAAGTCCAGAATGCAATGATGCTCTAGAGAATATCATCCTGGGAAATGAAGTTCCACATGTAGTGATGCTGTAGAGAAAGGCATCCTGGGAAATAAAGTCCAAATGTACTAATGCTACAGAGAAAAACATCTTGAGAAATCAAGTCCAGAATGGACTCATGCTATAGAGAAAGGCATCCTAGAAAATGGGGACCAGATTGTACTGATGCTGTAGAGAAAGCCACCCAGAGAAACTAAATCCTACATGTAGTGGTTCTGTAGTGAAAGGCATCCTGGGAAATGAAGTACAAATGTAGTGGTGCTGTAGAGAAAGACATCCTGGGAAATGAATTCCAGAATGTAGTGATGCTCCAGAGAAAGGCATCTTGGGAAATGAAGTCAATATGTAGTGGTGCTATAGAGAAAGGCATCCTGGGAAATAAAGTTCAGAATATAGTGATATGCTCTACAGATAGGCATCCTGGGAAATGAAGTCCAGAATATAATGATGCAATAGAGAAAGACATCCTGTAAAATAAAATACAAATGAGCTGATGCTGAAAATAGGCATCCTGGAAAATGAAGTCTAGAATATACTGATGATGTAGAGAAAGGCATCTTGGGAATAGAAGTTGACATGTAGTGATGCTGTAGAGGAAGGCATCTTGAAAAATGAAGTCCTGAATTTATTGATGCTATAGAAAAAGTCATCCTGGGAAAAGGCGTCCATATGTAATGATCCTGTAGAGAAAGTAATTCTGGGAAATGAAGTCCGACCAGTAGTGATGCTGTAGAGATAGTCATTCTAGGAAATGAGGTCCAAATGTACTGATGCTATATAGAAAGGAATCCTGGGAAATGAAGTTCAGAATGTAGTGATGTAGAGAAATCCATCCTGGGAAATGAAGTCCAGTATGTAGTGAATCCATAGAGAAAGGGATCCTGTGAATGAAGTCTTAATGTACTGATGCTATAGAGAAAGGCATCTTGGGAAATGAAGTTCAAAAAGTACTGGTGCTGTGGAGAAAGGCATCCTGTAAAATTAAGTGCAGAATGTAGTGATGCTCTAGAGAAAGGCATCCTGGGAAATGAA
Organism: Peromyscus californicus insignis; assembly: GCF_007827085.1. Taxonomy (NCBI): domain Eukaryota; kingdom Metazoa; phylum Chordata; class Mammalia; order Rodentia; family Cricetidae; genus Peromyscus; species Peromyscus californicus. The sequence continues at coordinate 60,512 of NW_026294616.1, read as the reverse complement.
GTCCAGAATTGAGTGATGCAGTAAACTAAGACATTCTGGGAGATGAACATACAGTGATGCTCTAGGAAAAGACATCCTGAAATATGAAGTGCGAATGAAACTCAGAAAAACATCCTGAGAAATGAAGTACAAAAATGTCATGGTGCTATGGAGAAAGGCATCCTGGGAACTAAAGTCCAACATTGATTCTCCATTGATGCTGGAGAAAACGTCATCCTGGGAAATGGAGTTCAGAATGTACTGATGATGTAGAGAAAGGCATCTTAGGAAACAAAGACCAGAATGTGCAGATGTTGTACACTAAGGCATCCTGGGAAATGAAGACCAGAATGTTGTGATGCTCTCAAGAATGGCATCCTAGGATTTCAACTTCAGAATGTACTGATGCTATAGTGAAAGGTATCCCAGGAAATGCACTCCAGAATATACTCATGCTGTACAGAAAGTCATACTGGGAAATGAAGTCCCACATATAGTGATGCTGTAGAGAAAGGCATCCTGAATGTCATGATGCTGTAGAGTAACGCATCTTGAAAAATAAAGTCCTGAATGTATTGATGCTATAAAGTCATCCTGGGAAATGGAGTCCAGAATATAATAATGCTCTAGAGAAAATCATCCTCAGAAATGAAGTCTGAAATGTAGTGATTCTCTAGAGACAGGCATCTTGAGAAATGAAGCTCAGAATGTAATAATCCTGTAGAGAAAGGGATCCTGGGAAATAAAGTCCCACCAGTAGTGATGCTGTAGAGATAGTCATCCTAGGAAATGAAGTTCAAAAGTACTGATGCTATAAAGAAGGCATCCTGGGAAATGAAGTCCAGAATCGACTCATCCTATAGAGAAAGGCATCCTGGGAAATGAAGTAAAGAATGTAGTGATGTTGTAGAGAAAAGCATCCTGGGAAATGAAGTTCAGAATGCAGTGATGCTGTAAAAAAAAGGCATCCTGGGAAATAATTGACAATATAATGATGCTGTGGAGAAAGGCATCCTGGGAAATGATGTCCAACATGTAGTGATGCTGTAGAGAAAGGCATCCTGGGAAGTGAAGTCCAGAATGTAGTGATGCTTTAGAGAAAGGCATCCTGGGAAAAGAAGTCCAGAATTTATTGATGCTATAGAGAACAGCATTCTGGGAAATGAAGTCCATATATAGTGATGCTCTAGGGAAAGTCCTCCTGAAAAATGAAGTCCGAAAGTAGTGATGCTGTACAGAAAGACATCCTGGGAAATGAAGTACAAAATGTCATGGTGCTGTTGAGAAAGGCATCCTTGGATATGAAGTCCATATATAATGACATTATACAAAAAGGTATAATGAAAATGAAGTACAGAATTTTGTGACGCTGTAGAGAAAGGCATCCTGGGAAATGAAGTGGATATCTATTCATCCTATGTGAGCTCCAGAGATGAAAGCCAGGAAATCACTTGGTTGCCAGTTACCTCAATGGCACTTATTTGTGTTTTGAAATAATTTATATATGTGTTGGCATGTGAATGTCCATATGTCATACCAGAAATGTAGAAATAAGAGAAAGATTTGAAGCAGTAATATGGGTTCCTGGAGTATGAACTCAGGACACCAGGCTTAGCAGCAACCACCTTTACTCACAGAAACTACTCTCTGACATTCATTTGTTGTGTGGAGAAAGTGTTATGAAAAAAATGTCTGGTCCCAAGAAAAAACTAACTCATTCAACATGTAAGAAAAGACAAAAAAAGAGATATCAGTATATCATTTTTATTCACAAATAGTATTTATTATTGAATGTCTCCTATTTTCTATTATCTTTAAAAGAAAATTTTTATTCAACCAGAAAAAAAACAATATTTTACTGTTTTAATGTCTAAGTTAATCTTACATTAACATCAATGAGACACCTCTGTTAGAAATGTCTGTGTTTAATCCCAGCACTCGGGAGGCAGAGCCAGGCGGATCTCTGTGAGTTCGAGGCCAGCCTGGACTACCAAGTGAGTTCCAGGAAAGGCGCAAAGCTACACAGAGAAACCCTGTCTCGAAAAACCAAAAAAAAAAAAAAAAAAACCAAACAAGAAATGTCTGTGTTGCACAAAGTTGATCACGTCATTTTGATCACCATATGAAGATGGACAAAAGTAGACCTGACAAAGTTGTCTTCTATTCTTCACATTTCTGTCATGGCCTAACAACCCATAGTCACATATCACACACACACACACACACACACACACACACACACACACACACACACACACACACCAAATTTTTTTAAGTAAATATCACTGCTATTACATTATCTGGTACCTCTATAATTCCCTTAGAAGGCAATACTTCAAGGTATTATGCAAAATAGATAAACGTTGAGGACATGAAGATGCATGGAATGTGAAATAATATATACATATAATAGTACATCAATTTCTATTATAAAATATTCAGCTGATTACTGATTAACTTAAATTATTAAATCTCTTCCAAATAGATGAAAATGTTTCTTTCCACACTCATGTAAGCATTTAATGTTTTTATATACTCTATTAAGTATTTTAACATTAATATTGTTAAAATATTATGAAAAAATAACAATTATTAGAAGTAAATCATCTACCCTTTGACTTGTATTCAGGAGATTTACACATGAAGATCATGAATTCATATAATATCCATGACTAATAACTGACATTCAAGATATTCTCTCACATTCATTTGTTGATCTGAGAAACTGCTATGACAAATGTTTGGTCATCAGAATAAATTGAATAATTTCACATGCAATTAAATGAAAAACAAGAGATAGCAATATATCATTTTCACTTGCAAATAGGATTTATCATTCAATATCTCCTACTTTGCTTTATTTTTCAATGAAAATATGTTTATAATCTGAAAAGACAGTATTTTATTGATTTAATAATACAACTAATCTTATTTTAGCATCAATGAGACAGCTGTGTTGGAAATGCCTTTCTTGTGCAAGGCTGTAATGTTATCTTGATCACCATATGAAGTTGGACAAAAGTAGACCTCACAAAGTAAATCTCACTGCTATTACATTATCTGGCATCTCTGGATAATTCCCTTAGAAGACAATACTTTGGGATGAAGTGCCAAATGCATAACAGATGAGGACATAGAGATGCATGGGATAGAAGAAAATGTTTCTTTGGATACATACATGAAGTGTTTAATGATTTTTTTATATAATCTATTAAGTATTTTAAAATTAACACCATTAAAATGTATTTGTAAGTAAAGTGGTTGCAACAACTCTGGGTTTCGTTCCAATTTTCCCACCAAAACGGGAGATTTGCAACTCTGAGCAAAGGTGTCCTGAGTACCTGGGAGTCAGAAAACACTTTGAGAAGCTTAGGACAACTCTGCCAGCTGGAACTGCAAAGAGACAGTTCAGCCCTGGAGGGCAAAGTATCCTGGATGCCTTGAGCTCCTCAGAATATTAGGTCTGCTCTGAAGGTGTCCTATACACCTGGAGCTGTTTACCCCATCTCTGATGGCTGTAACTGCTAAGAGACAATTCAGTCCTAGAGGGCAAGGTATCCCAGACACATCAAGCTTCTCAAAACAACAACTCTGCCCTGAAAGGTGTCTTGGACACATGGAGCTGTTTAGCCCAACCCTAGAGGCAAGATTTTCTGACATCTCAAGAAAGTCAAGCCTGGAAGTGCTTCAGCAGGGAAGGGTGTCCTGACTCTTTGGGAAAGTCAGGCTTCACCTGATGTGATGGCTGATGGTCTCCCTGCAGGATACAGCAATCCTGCTCCTCTCCTGAATAGCCGGTACAGCTGAGATTTGCTCAGCACCCACATAAGGGGGCTTCCTAGCAAATCCCTGCTTCTCTGGGTAAAGAAATTACAAAAATGTAGCAATTTCCTCTGACTTGGAGGAAAAGTGATACTTTTCAGCTCTTTTGCTCTGTCTACTCAGAAAGGATCTTCTGTTCAGCTCCCCCTTGCTCAATCCACTGTGAGACATCTCAGCAAGGTTATTTTGTTCATCTCCCCCTTGCACAATCCACTATGAGATGTCTCAGCAAAGTTTTTCTGTTCAGATCCCCCTTGCTCCATCCAACTTGAAACGTCTCAACAAGGTTCTTCTGTGCACCATGGAATGAAACTCTTCACAACCAATACACTTTTGAGAGATTAATTTTCTGAAGGAGGAGTCAGGATAGTAGTTCCTTCTACCAGGGTGGAGAGAACAACTTGCAAATGACCTGGCAGGGCAGCTTATATAGGAGGTTTTGGGGATGGAGTCAATCAATCAGTTTTTTTTGTCTGATCAACAATTGACCAGTTTTGTGATCTAAGGACAGAGAAGGTCCTGATTACAGGGACAAATTGTTTTTCTTTCACTGGCCTTTCTTGGCTTTTTTACACTACCTTTAAGGCCAGGGCTCATTTCTTTCACTGACTCTGATTCTAGGGACCAAGAGTGTTATTTTGACACCAATTTCAGAGTCAGGACGTTTCCTTCTTTCATTTCTCTGGCTAGGTCCAAAATACAAGTTGTGTTTCTTTCCCTGGTTCTGAGACCTAGAGACAGGATTCTACTATCCTGTTCTGTGATTGGTTGGTTTCACAAGTCAGTTGGTCAGGAGCAGAGATGGCATTGATTTGAGCCAAAGTGTTTTTTTTTCAACTGCCTTTATCTGAGTCATCTTTTTCTAGTTCAGGACTCCAGGGTCATTGTGGGTTTCTTTAACCAGCCCCTTTTCTCTACACTTTTGACAAAACAACAATCAATGAAAGTACATCATATACCCTTAGACTTGTGCTCAGGAAACTGAAACACAAGGATCATGAATTCTAATGTATCCATGACTAATTACTGACATTCAAACCAAGCTGGATAACAAACAATATTTCAAGGGAATTTGTGAAAAAATTTTAAAAACAAAACCAAGAACAAAAATCCACTAGCCTTTCACAAACACCCTTACTTGAAAAGTGTGATCACATACTGCCTGAGACTTAAATAAAAATCAAACACTTAGATGATCGCCATCCCATTCTAATACATTGCACCAGATAACTACCTCTCACAACATGAAAGTCAAAAAAGATGAACAAAAACCACAGAAGGAATGAAAGAACCACAAAATAAACTTCACTAATTGAATTTGTCACACATATAGCACACTTCAATATCTCTCATGTTGCAAAATAGAAGCCACAATGTAGTCTTCACATCAGTCTTTAGTGAACTTGGTTAATAACTTACTTACTTCAAAGCTACAAGGAAAAACACTTAAAACAAGGGGTTTTTTTCCAAGAAATTGAAAATAATTGTGATGTCTAAAGTCTTACATAAAGTTTACATAAGTAGGGTTTGTTTTGTGTGAGTACTTATATATTTCCTGGTATCAAGATAATATAAAGAGGTTTAAAATGTTGACAGGGGCTGGGCAGTGGTGGCACACACCTTTAATCCCAGCACTTGGGAGGCAGAGGTAGGTGGATCTCTGTGAGTTCATGGCCAGCCTGGTCTACAAAGTGAGGTCTAGGAAAGGCAAAAAACTACACAGAGAAACCCTGTCTCGAAACACAGGGAAAAAAAGGAATACTGACTAAAATGTTGACAGGGATAGAGAAATGGCCATGCCTTTAATATAAGTTCATTTCCTGAACCAATGTCTGGTTTTCGATGACATGGAGTAATTCCTGCTATAAGAAGGGCCAAGGGTCTACCTTCTTGGGAACTAGAATGCACATACATATACCCACAGAAAGATATACAGATATTGCTTAATTAAAATAAAAATAATTATTAAAACTAACTTTCAATCATGAATGTTTTTCTATTATAATTCTGGTACCATGGGTTTTGAGGCATTTAAATGATTACAGAGTTTTTCTCTATCATGAATTTGTCCATGTTTCAGAAAGAAAGCATAGAAACTCGAAGTTAGAGAAATAAATCATTTTCAATCTGTGATATGATTTGGGAAGACTTAAGAAATGGTACCCTGGTGTAAGAAATCTGTCACTGGAGATTGGCCTGAGAGTTTCTGTCTGCATACCATTTCCACTTTACATTCTTCTTCATGCTGCAGGACAAGAATGTGAATTCTTAGCCTCTTGCTTTAACTGCCATGTCTGTCACTTGTTCCATGCCACTTTTACAGGGTTCATGTATTGCTCTGGAACCAAGGGCTAAATTAAACACTTTTCTAAGTTCACTTAGATATGATCCATTATCAAAGCAACAGAAAAGCAATGATACACATCTATGAAATTTTATACCAGAATTTATTATTTCATGTATTTGAAGAGTTGTATGAAATCTAAAAGGGTTACCTTATCATTTAAATTTATAGGCCTTTTATCCATATTAGTTGACAGGGGTAAACAAAATAAAGAGACATTATAATGCTTGAAAAGATTATTGACACATTTTAGATTTTTTCCCAAAATAATTAATCATGTGTAATTGAATGTAAGTATGTTGGCTAAAGATCATACCAATTTATATATATTCAGATTTCCTTTGGTATTTTTTTTCAGATCTTCAAAGTCTAATGTTATATTCTAAGGTTTTAAGATAACAATTACACACTAAAAGTTTTATACTTACAGGGTTGCTGTGTTTTCACTAGGCATTACCACATTGATAATATTCAAAAGGTTTCTCTCTGGTATGTGTTTTTATATACTTGAAGATGACATAGGGTGTGCAAAGGCTGTACCACACTGTTTAAATTCATAGGGTTTCTCTCAAATATGTGTTCTTCCATGAAACTGAAGAGCAGTGTGATGAGAAAAGGCTTTACCACACTGATTACAATTGTATGGTTTCACTCAAGCATTTGTTCTTTCATGCCTTTGAAGATGTCTGTGATAAGTGAAAGCTTTACAACACTGATTACATACACAGGGTTTCTCTCCAGTATGTGTTCTTTCACGCCCTTGAAGATAACTATAACGAACAAAGGCTTCCCCACACTGATTACATTCATAGGGTTTCTCTCCAGTGTGTTCTTTCATGGAATTGAAGAGTACTGTGACGATCAAAAGCTTTACCACACTGATGACATCCATAGGGTTTGACCCCAGTATGTTCTTTTATGCCTTTGAAGAACACCATTTTGTGCAAAGGCTTTCCCACTCTGATTACAATCATAGGGTTTCTCTCCAGTATGTGTTCTTTCATGCCCTTGAAGATGATTGTAATAAGCAAAAGATTTACCACACTGATTGCATTCATGAGGTTTCTCTCCAGTATGTGTTCTTTCATGGAATTTAAGAGTACTGTGATGAACAAAAGCTTTCCCACACTGATTACATTCGTAGGGTTTCTCTCCAGCATGTGTTCTTTCATGCAATTTAAGAGTACTGTGACGAACAAAAGCTTTACCACACTGATGACATTCATAGGGTTTTTCTCCAGTATGTGTTCTTTTATGCCTTTGAAGAGCACCATTTTGTGCAAAGGCTTTCCCACACTGATTACATTCATAGGGTTTCTCTCCAGTATGTGTTCTTTCATGAACTTGAAGATAACTATGACAAGCAAAGTCTTTCCCACAATGATTACATTCATAGGGTTTCTCTCCAGTATGTGTTCTTTCATGCAATTTAAGAGTACTGTGACGAGCCGGGCGGTGGTGGCGCACGCCTTTAATCCCAGCACTCGGGAGGCAGAGCCAGGCGGATCTCTGTGAGTTCGAGGCCAGCCTGGTCTCCAAAGCGAGTTCCAGGAAAGGCGCAAAGCTACACAGAGAAACCCTGTCTCGAAAAACCAAAAAAAAAAAAAAAAGAGTACTGTGACGAACAAAAGCTTTACCACACTGGTGACATTCATAGGGTTTGACTCCAGTATGTGTTCTTTTATGAACTTGAAGAGCACCATTTTGTGCAAAGGCTTTCCCACACTGATGACATTCATAGGGTTTCTCTCCAGTATGTATTCTTTCATGTACTTGAAGGTGACTGTGATAAGCAAAAGTTTTACCACACTGATTACATTCATAGGGTTTCTCTCCAGTATGTGTTCTTTTATGTACTTGAAGATGAGTAGCATGTGCAAAGACTTTACCATATTGATTATATTCATAGCGTTGATCCTCTGTATGTGTTTTTTTATACCTTGGAAGATGACTATGATGTACAAAGACTTGCCCACACTGAGTGTGTTCAGATGATTTCTCTGTAGTATGACTTCTTTCATGCCTGCAAGGATAATTGAAACATTTAATAACTTTGCCACATTCATTACATTGTTGAGTCTTTATATCTGCATGAATTAATTTTACAATTTTGTGTGAATATAAAGCTATGTTATCTTTAGTTTTTAACGTGTTGTGTACATTTATGTTGTTCCCTGCATTAAGGATGGCTTTGCATATTTGAACATGCCTGTCATAGTAAAAGTCTTTACGACCTGGCTCATATTTATAGCATCATTTTTCTCTGAGATTTTTTAAATATTTGAAGATAACTTGAAGAATTCAGACATTTACATCACATACTCTATTGATACACTTTCCTATACTATGATTAATGCTACATTTTCAAAGTGAACCAGAACAAACAGAAGCATTTACCCAGGCCTAGTACTCATAGGGCTTTTCTGTGATGTGTTGTTGATTTAATCCAAATTAAGCTGGAAAACCAATTGTTTATAAATTTAAATGTCATTCAACAAGTTTGCTCAACATAGGGGTGCTACATGTTTTGTAATTGTTCTGAGATTGAGAGATTTACATTACTTCTTTTCATATATTTATGTTCATATGGCTGGAATCCAAAGTGACATATGATATAACTATTAAAGAAAGAATAACAACCAAAAGGGTTCCACATTTTATTTACTGTTGGACTTTTTTCCCCATCAACATGTAGTATAGGAATTATTATTTCTCTACAACATCCCCCACTTTAATTCTTGACTCTAACCACCTATCTAATTAAATTAGCAATGACAGAATAACTTTTGAGTACCAACGCTTTTACTATGGATTATTTGCTTATCAAAAGGCTGTGTACATATTCTTATCATATATTCAGTGAGTATGCCTTTTGTAATTTGAATAGTATGAAACTAAAAGGATTGTTATTTGTACAGCATAGCTCTGATGAAGCTATTATTCAAATGATGATTTCTGTTAAGGCATTGATTCCTTGTCTTCCTTCTTAAAAGAATGACTTGCAAACACAATTCACTTACCTGCCATTGAGGTATGTGTGTTTATTAGCATGTAATGATCATCAACACATTTTGAGCTGTGTTTATTTACAATGTTTCATTTCTTTAACACTTCCAAATAAGTTAAATATGTCAAGAGGCCCATTTGTATCAGCTTGCACAAGAAAATTACCTTCCATGTTTTTGAGAACTTTGACAGTGTTCTTCAACTTCAAGATCTTCCCAGTTGTAGCCTAAAATATCAAACAAGGAAATGTATGAAATATTACAGGAAACTGAAAAATTTACATTACTATCTTCAGTGATCTTTAGAACCAAGCTTGTTTGAATCACCTCATTCTGCCTCATTCTCAAGCAGAATTACAGAAGAGCATCAGTAACCAAGTAACTGTTGTCCCCTTATTTAAAATGTGAAGAAAAATTTACAGTATTACCTATAGCAGTGAGGTTCATATAGGTCTCCAGCATCACATCTTTGTAGAGATTCCTCTGTGAAGGATTCATCAATGACCACTCTTCCTGAGTGATGTCAACATGCACTTCATTATAGGTCACTGTATTCTAAAATATGCCATACATAAATATGCCATCCATATGTATAAAACAAAAAGCATAATACAACATTGTAAATGTGTGCTTCTTTGACAATATGGCCACATAATTCTTGTGAGTGCTACACATATTCTATAACTCAGACATTAAAATGAAACCATCAACTTACTTCACAAAGAAACTGAATAGGAGGTTCATCTCTTTTTTTTTTCTGAATGCTTTGAACAGGATATCACCTTGCAAGAGAAATACCTATTAACAGAGATAGAGGGACAAGCAAACATTTCAACAGTACTGAGCACACATCTGAGAAATTGTATGAACAATTATTAACTACATGGAAGATTTGTAAGCTGGGTATATTGGCTCATGCCTTTAATCCCAGAATTTAGAGGTAGAAGCAGGTATATGTGCTTCTGAGGTGAAAGTTAGCCTAGTCTATGCTAACTGCATCTGCACTGAATCTTCCATTCAAACAAACAAAACAGATAAGATGAACACAGAAATTTTTTTTACTGAAGATCCTACAAAGAGTTCGGCATTCATTCCATTTCTGTATTCATCTTCCAGAAAACTGAATTGCTCCAGTATAAACTACTTTAATAAATTTTACAAAAAGGAACTGTGCATTTAAAGAGGTACAAATAGAAAGAAGATAACATTAGCAATATTAATGATGATCATAAATAATCAACACAGAGAAGGAGAGATGGCTCAGAAGTTGTGTGCTCTTACTGGTCTTGCATATAGATGGTCTCAATTATCAGTACTTTTATGGGGGACTCACACAACTGTTCATTATTCCAAGCTTGTGGGTTCTAAAACTCTCTTTGGATTACTGTGAGGACAGGTGTATATGTGGTACATATCCATGTATATAGACAAAAGAATCATATTCATTAAAAAAAACATTAAAAAATGCAAAAAGCAAGAAGAATGTCACACAATTATAATCTAATGATTCAGAAGGCCCATGCACACTACATCTAGGAAGAGAATGGTATCTTCTGCTGAATTTCAAAATTGAAACTGGGGGATAAAGCTCAGCAAAACAACATATGCTTGACATGTACAAAAACATATACTCTAAGACCATCACTATATATATATATATATATATATATATATATATATATATATATATATATATATTTAAAAAATCCTGGAATGTTGAACAACCTTTAATCTCAGCATGTGGGAGCAAGAGTCAGGTGAATCTCTGAATTGGAGGCCAACCTGGTTTACAGAGATACTTTTAGGAGAGTCAGGGCTACTCAGTCAAAGTTTTTCTTTATGTGATTTAGTGATACTATCTATACTGGTGGTGAAGTAATGGCAGCACAAGAAGGAAGCTCATTGATTCATTCCAACCACAATATAGTAGAAACATAGAAAAGGAAATGGGTTGAGGCTATGAAAAGTCATATCGCCACCCCCAATGAGATATTTTATCCAGAAGTTCCGCAAGTACTACAAAGTAAGTCATCAAGGACAGACATATGTTCAAATACCTCATCCTATCTTTTTATTCAAGTAACTGAATCCTCTCCCAGGTCACAATAGGCTCAAGGGTCATCCATGAAGAAAATGCATTTAGTCACTTCAATGATTCTCATAGTCGGCAACAACCCCTACACTGTTGAAATGTCCAAGGTCTCTTTTGACACTCAAGACAAATTCTTGACTATGTCATATTACAAAATCAGAAAACAGTTTAAATATTTCCTCCATGTGAATGGCACAGAAAACCCATTACCATCCCAAAGGAGAGGAACTAAGACACAGTGAGGAACGATTGGATCAAGGAAAGATTGAAGCCCAGCAGGGCAACTATTGAATATGGTAGCTATCTCTATGTCAGAGACATGAGGCTTCATTTTCAAAGGGCTTAGATGGCTCTTTCTCCACAACTTCCCATACATCTCTCTCTATGGTTACTTCCACTCCATATATGCAGCTATCTCGCTATGTAAGATATTTCATAGCTTAATTATTTCAACATCTTATGGTCTCAAAACACAACTCAGGCTTCACCCTCATAGTATCATACAATGAACAAAGTCTTCTCACTGGAGCGCTTACCATATCAAACACAGATGCCTACACCAGAGCTGACCTGAAAATGCAGACTAAAAATGTGTAATCGTAAATTTTATATCATTATGGTCTCCAGAACCAGGTCAACATCAATGATTCCCCCAAATTTGGTTTCTAAGTTGCGATGACCTCTGAAATGCTTGGACCAGAGTTGCAGCAGGCCTTGAATAAAGTTGCTTCCTGGGACTGGCAATCACTTTGCCCAATCCCTCCATTAAATGAGGGCATATAAGGATTGATTCTTACCTTCAGGGCACCTTGGTAGGCTTCCAGTGTAGAGTAAGAGCCTTTTTTTTAGTGGTGATGTAGCTTGAGTTTTCCTGCCTGGCCCACAGTCTGGACAAATCTCTGACATCCGCCCGTCCCACAGCCATCCAGACCCAACCAAATAAACACAGAGACTTATATTTTTTACAAACTGTATGGCCATGGCAGGCTTCTTGCTAACTGTTCTTACAGCTTAAATTAATCCATTTCTATTAATCTATACCTTGCCACGTGGCTTGTGGCTTACCGGTACTTTACATCTTCCTTGTCCTGATGGCAGCTGGCAGTGTCTCCTTCACCTAGCTTCCTGTTCTCTCAATTGTCCTCTCTGTTAGTCCTGCCTATAATTCCTGCCTGGCCACTGACCAATCAGTGATTTATTCATTGACCAATCAGCAACACATTTGACATACAGACCATCCCACAGCACTTCCCCTTTTCTGTTCTTAAAAAGGAAGGTTTTAACCTTTATACAGCTCCAAAGTCAGCTTGGTATATTTGGGAATTTGGGCGTAGCTTCTCTTACTACTTCCTGCTGGAGGGGGGCGCTGTATCCTATGGGGACACAAAGAATATTTTAGGATTATGGAGTAGTCCATGAGGATGTATTGTCTGAGTCAGTTGCCTTGAAACGGTTCTGGATGTTGGGTCATCTGGGCCATGGTGTGATTGGAGACCTTTCAGGTGGTCTTGGCTGGGCAAACCTGATGTATCTTAATCTGGAACAAATCCATAGCCTCTGGCTTTCTGTGGGAACAAAAGCAGAGCCTCCTTTCCAAAGCAACATATCCTTACATCCAAATTTTGAAGTCAAGGTACCTTTAAAATATATATATTGGCATAACTCAACAGCTTTTGTAATCAAATGTTTTTCTGCAGTTAAAAATCCCAAAGACAACACAATCCAGACTCTCTGTGTAATATTCATCTTTACGTGGCTTGTTTTTTATATTAATTTTACTGTCTCTTTAAAAACTTTATTTTTTAAAACTATGTATTTGTTTCTATACTGTATATATCACCTTTTTTGTCTCTTTCAAGTCTACATATATTTTACATACATTGTAAACTATTACATCTGAATCTGTCTTATTGTGAATCTATTGTTTTAAGCTGCAGCAGCTGTGGCTGCTGGCTCTGCCCACCTCAGCTTCCCAACATGGCGTGGTACTTTACCACCAGCTCTGGGAGCTATTGTGGGTCTATGCTTTTATCCAAGCAGCATGTAGCCCAGAAACCTCTTTTTTTATTTTGTACTAGCAAAGGCTAAATCCACAATGTAGCTTAATGTGCCACTTGCAGAGGCCTCATTCCCGCCATACGGCGGCAGGTCGAGCGCACACGCTAGGAAACCATCAATAGCTCAAACCGGCAGCTGCCGCTTATTTGAGAGAGACAATTAGGAACTGTTTTTAGCTCTGTTTTAGACTCTTTTGTCAGTTTTTAGGTGGAAACTTTTGTCACCACGTTGGACGCCATTTGTAGCTTGAGTTTTCCTGCCTGGCCCACAGTCTGGACAAATCTCTGACACCCGCCAGTCCCACAGCCATCCAGACCCAACCAAATAAACACAGAGACTTATATTGGTTACAAACTGTATGGCCATGGCAGGCTTCTTGCTAACTGTTCTTACAGCTTAAATTAATCCATTTCTATTAATCTATACCTTGCCACGTGGCTTGTGGCTTACCGGTACTTTACATCTTCCTTGTCCTGATGGCAGCTGGCAGTGTCTCCTTCACCCAGCTTCCTGTTCTCTCAATTGTCCTCTTTGTTAGTCCTGCCTATACTTCCTGCCTGGCCACTGACCAATCAGTGATTTATTCATTGACCAATCAGCAACACATTTGACATACAGACCATCCCACAGCATGGTGATTATCTCCCTGAACACTCCTGACTCTGTTCAGTATTTGACTACCTTCTGCAAATTCATAGTGCTCTTTTTCTCTACAACCAATAGACTTTTCATTTATTTATGATCCACTTCTTGATTTTTGTTATGTTGTACTGAATGAGTCATAAGTAATAGCTGTGCAAAAAAGTCAATATTCCATCTAAGAAATCAGCCCCATTATTTTTTTTAAAGATTTATTTTTTATTATGTAAACAGTGTTCTTTCTGCAAGTTTGCCATATGCCAGAAAGGGGCATCAGATCTCATTATAGATGGTTTTGAGCCACGATGTGGTTGCTGGGTATTGAACTCAGGACCTCTGGAAGAGCAGACAGTGCTCTTAACCTATGAGTCATCTCTCCAGCCCCCATTATTTTTTTTAATTCTTCCTTACTCAATCAATTTCTTAAAGGCATGGGGAAATGAGAAAAGTTAGGGTCCAAAATATCACATACATGACCACTATTTTAATTCCCACTGGAATCCTTTGACCTCTACCTCCATTGTTTGCAATACTTTTAGCAGTATTTTATTCAAAGTATTAGAAGAAAAACCAATTAAGTTCATAATGCAGCTTTCTATGTCTTTTGCCATCTAAATTTTGATATGTTCAACATTCCTCCAAAAGTCACCGTTTCCAGCACCTTTGAACAACAGAATCACTTTGCGTTTACCACATTCTGTTATAACTTGCTTTTTTCTTGCTGATTCAATTCTCTAACAAAAGTACCTTAGGTGACAAACGTGCTTATTTGACTCAATCTGCCAGATCACAATCCATCGTTGTCAGTGTTTAAGATAGATATTCAGTCTAGCAACTGAAGGCAAAAACCATGAAGAATCTTTGTTTCCAGGCTTTCTCTCTAACATAGTCATTGTCTTTTATGCCAAGCTTGCTGTCTTATCTAGTGCAGGTCAACTTTCTTAGGGATATTTCACACTCAGTGGAAGGGCTATCACATGTCAATCATCAATCAACAAAATCTCTCAAAAACTTAGCAAATAGCTACTCTGATGTGGCACATCCTTAACAGATGTTAACAAAGGTGACTGTGAACTCGGAAATGTTGACATCTGAAAGTAACTAGGAAACAGAGACAATAATATATGAGACTTTACAAAACAATACCCAATGATTCAACTACATCAATAACTTAAAGAGAAAAAAAATGATGATGATAACAAGTAGCAATACAGATACACCAAGAAATGAAGTAATACAAGATTCTAAAAACAAGAAAAAAAAACTAAAATTGCTCTTCCACAGAAAGTCTCCAAATCAAAAACCTAATGAACTCCTAACATAATATAGCAATTTTCCATAAAATAAAAATAAATGAAGTTCCGTCATTTGCCAGAGAAACAATATAACTATATCATAACTAATAAAACCTCACACTATACAGATGGTAACACTGATAAAAGGGGACAAAAAGACAGAAAAAGACAGACCTACAAATATAACATTGTCCCTTGAAAAAGAATTATAAGTTTCTAATGAAAATCAAAATCAAAGAAATCACTGACTACCACTCACCCTGTGCACTCCACTTCTCTCCTTCACAAATAATAGAAGATGGGTTGGGTGAGGAGACTGTTTCACCAAAATTGGAATCAATTAATTGAAGCCTGATATTTTGATATTGTAGAAAATAGTTTTGGCTACTAATACTATCTCATTTTCCTTTGATTAAAAAAAGGATATCTGTTAGAAAATTTAGAAATAATTTTGTTTCCTATGATTGAAGATTAGATGTAAACCTGTATCAGAGTGAGGAAATGAATTGTTTTTTAAATAAATGAAAGACAATAGTTTTTTAAAGATATTATATGATTTTATTATAGACTTAAAGCAACCTGATTTCTCTAATTGCTTTGTAAGTCATAAGAGCTTTTGAAAACAAGTCTAGACCCATTGTATGTGTATATTTGTATGTATGAGAAAGAATATTTTCTATGTGTGTATAGGTGATGGAGCAAAAAGCATGTAAGACCCCTGGATCTGGAAAAGCAGGTGATTGTAAATCTCTAAATTTGGGTGCTCACATCTGAATTCCCCCAAGAATACTTGCTGAGTGACATTTGCAGCCTAAATACTACTTTTTTCCCCAATAAACTAAATGTCTTTCATAGATTAGCCACAACAGAAGCCTAAATAAGTAAATAAATGATCCCTGGGAACCTATGAATCAGTATTAAGATGTTGGGTATGGGACCAGGGAGACTATCCACAGACCTTCCCCACTCTCAGGGATCCAAAACTCAGAGTTACCCCAGCTGCAGCTTCTCCTCTCCCTTTCCATGTCTCCTGTGGATTCCAAAGACCATCCCCACCTACCTTTCCCTACTCACCTCATATCTGTGTCCCATCACACAACTGGGGTGGACACCCTCTGGTCATTTACTCACCACATCTTCCAGAAGACCAGTTAGGATGTCTGCAGACATGTCTACCACATTGTTTCTTTCCCCACACCAGAATTTAAAAGTTGCTCCTATCAGTGGAGTAGAATATCAGAGGCAGCTTACTCTCTTCCCTCTCCATGCTTCTAGTGCATCTGAAGATCATCTCCCCTGCATTCCTCTTCTCCCAGTTCCCAACATAACCAAGCATGCTCCCTTGAACATACCATCCAAGAAGGCCAGGAAAAAGGCAACAATTGTTCAACACACACTCTTACACTCCAGAGAACAAACACAAACCCAGGAACAAAACTCCCATCCAACAAAGATGATGTTATAAACCAGCACCTAGACCTATTATCATCCTAAACCCAGATGCCTGGCAGAGGAACATAATTAATAAAAGCCAGGGCTCTATATCACCACCAGAACCCAGGTGTCCTACCACAGCAGGCCCTAAATAAACAAAAATAATTGAAATACAAGGGACAAAAAACTTAAAACCAAATATATAGTGATAATAGAGCCCCTTAAAAGATGAATAAATACTTTACATAAATTCATGAAATCACAAACAAAGGAACAATGGGAAGAAATCAATAAATTCTTCCAAGAAAGCTAGGAAAATGCAAACAATTGGAGTAAAACAATAAACCTCTTAAATAAAGCCAAGATAAAGCAAACAAATCATTAAAGGATACAAATACAACTGTTTAACAACTTAAAATGGAAATAAAAACAATAAAGAAAACAGAAACTGAGGGAATTCCAGAAATGAAAAATTTGGGATTACAAAGAGGAATTACAGAGGCAAGGTTCACCAACAGAATAGAGAAATATTAAATGTTAACCCTGGAACAAAACTGATTTTCCCTGTGAGCAGGCTGGTTTAGCAAAAGGTCACAGCTGTTTCTGTGCAAGACCAACAAGAGTTCATTTGAAAGAGCCCTGGATTGTTTTCTGGCTCAGGGCTTCGACATCACTGTAAATAATTCCACTTTCCTTTTCATAATTTCTTTAAAAAATTATTTATACAGTGCTTTGCTTGTATGTGTCTGTGTCCTGTGCCTACCAAGGCCAGAAGAAAGCAGGAGATGCCTGGGACTAGAGTTACAACAAATGGTTAGCTACCACGTGGGTTCTGGGAATGGAACCTGGGTCCTCTACTAAAACAGCCAGTGCTCTTAATTGCTGAGCTGTCAATCTAGCTCCTTTTTTATTTAAAATTTATTTTCATAATTTTTAAATAAAATATATTACATCACTCTTCCCTTTTATCACTTCCTTCCATCCCTTCCCAAATCCTTTCCAAATTCTCCCTTTTTAAGTGTGGGTGAATAAGTATGCTAAAATACATTAATACAATCTGCTGCATCCATATTTATTGGTTTTCTATATATGGATAATGGGCTGACCATGTTGTATTGGCTAAATAATTAGGGAGCTCATCTTTGTCTGAGGTTAATTTTCTCAGGAGAATTCTACTTTTTAATCAGCATCTGGTATCTGACCCTGACTAGGCTACCTTGGATAGGAAACATAATCAAGAACAGAAAACTTAGGTTGGAAAATATCCTACCAGTTAAGAGCACTGGAGATTCTTTCAGAGCATCCAGCTTCCATTCCCAGTACATACTGAGACTCACTAATTTCTCTAACTCCAGTATCAGGAGTCCTGACACCATCTCCTCACTTCCCTGTCCACCATAAAAAGAGGAGACTGTGACCATATAAACTATTTTTTAAGTTGTGAGTGATAGTGCATTCTTTTACTGCCAGCAAACTGGGCACAGAGGCAGGAAGATCATTGTGAGTTTTAAAGCCTGTGCCACAGTCTACACACACACACACACACACACACACACACACACACACACACACAGAATGAGAAAGAGAGAGAGAGAAAAGAGAGAACTGAATTACATACAAAAAAAGGAGCATTGGAGAATTAGAACAACACAATACCTCTTAAAGTCATTTGAAGTGTCTGTCACTGGTACCCATAGAATCATTTTCAAAAATAAATATGGCCAAGCATGATAGCACATTCCATTAATTCCAGTCACTGCGAGAAACTGAACATTTGACAGTGGGCCACCCCCTTACCATGTGACCTGAACTGCCCATTGTCAGCTGGAGGTTACCCAACCCACCAAGTCATAAAGTGGGACATGCACAGCTGCTGTGGTATTGTCTTTCTGCATTCTGTGAATATGTGTTACTTCCATTGGTTTGTAAAGAAGCTGCTATGGCCTTTGACAAGGCAGAACAGAATGAAGTGGGTAATCCAAGAGAGATACAGCAAGAAGAAAGGCGGAGTCAGAGCAGATGCTTTGACAGATAACAGCTGTGATCGTGGTGAACACTTGTAATTCTAGCACTTTTTGAAACATAGAAGGAACAGAACTTTAAGGATTCAAATGAGTTCAAGGTCACTATGGGCTACCTGAGAGCCTATTGCAAAAAAACGCAACTAAATACACAATAGCAATAAAGTCTAACAGAGACAAGATCAATCAGATTTCCTATAATGGGGGCAAAAGCTGAGGGGACGTAGCAAAGGCTTAGTAAGTAACAGCAGTGATTACTTTTAATGGGCACCTAGGGACTGTAAACAGGTCATTCCTAGAAACAATGTTTCTTCAAGGAACACTGGCAACAGAATGTCCCTTCCTTCTGGAGTATGCAGAAGGTGTGGTAAGGGAAAACACTGGACCAACGAATGTAGATCAACAAGGGACAGACAGGGTTATCCTTTGCCTCAGTCTTCGGGAAACTCCCAGAGGTGCCTCATGCAGGCCCCAATAGCAAATCCAGTTCAAACCTTTCCTGCAGTCGTAGAGGAAACCCCTACTCAGAGCAATTAAATAACCAAATGCCTATTGGAATAAGTCATGCTGGTCAGGATGATGAAACAGAGAGAATAGAAAATTCAGGAGAAAACATAAAGAAAATTTTTTGGCAAACTTCTACTAATGAACAAAGACCAAAATTATCAATAAAAATAAATGGTGTTTTGTTGTCTGGTCTGGTAGACACAGGTGCGGACATTACCATAATTGCACCAGAATTTTGGCATCCAACTTGTCCTCTTCAGGAGGTAAACGTTCAACTGTTAGAAATTGGGACATTATCTCAGGTGAAACAGAGTGCAAGATGGCTCGAATGTATAGGTCCAGAAGGACAGAGAGGAAAATTAAAACCATATGTGGCTAACATAGCTATGAACCTGTGGGGTCGAGACTGGTTGCAACAATGGAATACTCAGATTAACATCCCTCCAATCTCAGAAACAAATCATAAACTAGCACATGTTTCTGAGAGAAATATTAGAAGGCATTATTCTGAATGGTCACCAGTCATCCATATTATACAAGAACAGGGCACAAAAACTGATGATCTTCCAAAAACAACAACAGCTCTACCTTTAAAATGGTTAACAGACAAGCCTGTATGGGTCCAGCAATGGCCTTTAACAACAGAGAAACTCCAGGCTTTAGAAGAGCTGGTAGAAGAACAGTTAAATGCTCAGCATATTGAGGAATCAACCAGCCCTTGGAATTCTCCTGTATTTGTTATTAAAAAGAAATCTGGTAAATGGAGAATGGTAACAGACCTTAGAGCAATTAACAAAGTAATTCAGCCAATGGGCTCTCTACAATCTGGAATTCCTTTGCCTATTCTTTTACCAAAAGGATGGCCTCTCATAGTTATTGATTCAAAAGACTGTTTCTTTTCAATACCCTTACAAGAAAAAGACAGAGAAAGATTTGCTTTCACAGTGCCTACTTATAATAATTCTCAACCGGTTAAAAAATTTCAATGGAGGGTCCCCCCACAGGGAATGTTGAATAGCCCAACTCTGTGCCAATATTTTGTACAACAGCCATTGGAACTGATACGTAAAAAATTTCCTAAATCTATAATTTATCATTATATGGATGATATTTTACTAGCTGACTCAAATGCAGATACTTTAGAAAGAATGTTTGAAGAAGTAAAGAAAGTTTTGCCTTGCTGGGGATTACAAATTGCTCCTGAAAAGATGCAAAGAGGAGATTCTATCAATTATTTAGGATATAAAATAGAGCTACAAAAAATTAGACCCTAAAAGATGCAAATTAGGAGAGATAGACTACAGACTCTTAATGACTTTCAAAGATTATTTGGAGATATTTCCCATCTACGAACTGTTGTTGAGGTAAAAAATGATGAACTGGCCGGGCGGTGGTGGCGCACGCCTTTAATCCCAGCACTCGGGAGGCAGAGGCATGTGGATCTCTGTGAGTTCGAGGCCAGCCTGGGCTACCAAGTGAGTCCCAGGAAAGCCGCAAAGCTACACAGAGAAACCTGTCTCGAAAAACCAAAAAAAAAAAATGATGAACTGCATAATTTGTTCAAAACCTTAGAAGGTGACAAGGACTTAAATAGTCCAAGAGAATTATCACCTGAAGCTGAGAAAGAATTGGCCTTGGTAGAAAAGAAAGCACATGAAGGACATGTGGATCGTATTGATCCAAAGCTGGATTGCATTTTGGTTATTTTACCTTCTAGGCATTCTCCTACAGGAATATTAATGCAGAGGGAAGATATTATATTAGAATGGATATTTTTACCAAATAAACCAAATAAAAAATTAAAAACTTATGTGGAAAAAATCTCTGACTTGATTTGGAAAGGAAAATTGAGACTTCGTCAATTAGCAGGAATAGACCCAGCAGAAATTGTCGTACCTTTAACAAAGGAGGACATTGAAAAATTATGGATAGAAAATGAAGCTTGGCAAAAAGCTTGTAGTAATTTTTTGGGAGAAATTAACAGCAAATATCCCAAAAGCAATAGAATTGATCTTATAAAGAGAGCTGATTGGATCTTGCCTCAAATTGTGAGGAAAAAACCCATATCTGGAGTTCGTACATTTTATACAGATGCCAACAAACAAGGAAAGGCAGGTTACAAATCAGAAAATTTAAGTAAAGTGGTTCAAAGTCCTTATAATTCAGTTCAAAAATCATAATTGTATGCTATTCTGTTGGTATTAATAGATTTTTCAGAACTTCTCAATATAGAATGTTGAAGTTGATTACAAGTACATTTCTACACACAGCTCCCTATCATTCTGTGAGCAGAATCTGCCCATAGAGCAAAGTTATTCAGAGGCCTTCCCTGGGACTAGGAAGTTTCAAGGACCACATGGGACCTCACAGTACAGGGATTCTAGCTGCAGGTTCCCACCCATATCTGGAGAGGCCCCACCACACTGTCTCCTGCACCTCATGATCTGCCCCACCCCATCTGGGGACAGCAGCCCCTCACTCACCATGTTGTGGGTTCCCAGCTGGTCCATGCTCTTGGCTCAGCTCCCTGCAACAGCACTCACAGCACAGCACATAAAATCAATGGTACCTTCTCTCCTTCGAAGTCAAGCCTGAAGCTGGCTGCTAGAAGGACCCTGAACCACTTCTGAATGGTAGGTCGCCTGGAGGGCCTGATTGACTAGTGAGGCCTGAGTGAAAAGAGCACCACTCATAAGGTTAAACTATGCTTAAAAACACAGTACAATAATTCCTAAGCCTGCTTTTCCCCACACACAAAGATATTTTCTAAATCAGCTGATATATGCATTTCAATAGCTCTTGCCCCTGGCTCCAGTACAAACCCTGCTATCTTAATGCACTCCATAGGCACTTTCCCTTCTTCCCCCTGGACACAACGTCACTAGGTAGGGTGCACCGCCCACTGTACTGTGTGGTGTGGAGTGATTTCCTGTCACACAGGTGGAAGGGTTTCCTTAATATTAACAATTAAAATAGATTTAAAGATAAAAAGGAGATGTTTGTAAAACAAATTGCTAAACTGTCATATTAATAAAAATCCCAGAGCCAGATATTGGGAAGAAAACTTAAACATCATCAAAGCAGAACAAGCCACAGCCAACCTCACCTCACCAACTCCTCACATGATCCTGTTTCCACAAATCTTCACACTGAAAGCCTGTGAGTCCTCACTCATGAGGGGCTCAGTTGAACTGCTTAAAAACATCTAGTTCCTTTTTCTCATTCCTTATATACCTCTCTGCTTCTTCCCATCACTTCCTGGGATTAAAGGTGTGTGTCCTCCCCAGGCAAAGACATGTGACCATAGGTGTCAGGATTAAAGGTGTGTGGTATTATTCCTGCCTCTGTTTGCAGTGTGGCCTTGAACTCACAAAGATCCAAATGAATCATTGCCTCCTGAGTGACAGGATTAAAGGTGTGTGTCCCAAAACTGTCTGGCCTCTATGTCTAACTAGTAGATGGCTCTGTCCTCTGATTCCCAGATAAGTCTTATTTGCTCAAGAACAAATAAAATATTTTCACAGATGTTTGTTCTGTGACTTCACACTGAGATCAGATGAACTGTATGTACTTTTTATCTAGTGGTCACAGGGAATTCAGACAACCAGAAAACAAAGCAGGAACCAGATCATAAACAAGAAAATAGGTCTTTCTCCCATCAGACACTTGGGTGATGGCTCCATTGCTTTAGGAGATTTAGTCCTAAAATTCAGAGGAAACTGTTAGCAAATGAATAATAATAAAGATTAGTCTTCATGGAAAGTTGAATATTTTAAGCATAGTTGAGATAGGAAGGAATGTGTTTGCAAGCACTATTTTTAGCCAGGACATTTTCCTCCATGGGCAGGTGAAAACAAAACAAAACACTGCATTATTCAAGGTTCTCTGCATGAACAGGACTGGTAGAATGAACCTTCCATGTTTGTAGAAATTGGATTTATTAGAATGTCTCACAAGCTATGGCAGAGCTAGTCCAACAATGGCTGCCTGCCATGGAAATATGAAGAGTTCAGTAGTTGTTCATTCCATGAGGCCAGAGATCTCACCTTGTCTTCAGTACACACCAAAACTCTAAGGAAGTAGCCTCTAAGGCTAGTAAAGAATGAAGTTACTATCCAGTTCTAGCACAAGCAGGCAAAGAGAGAACTTCCTTCTTTAATACCCTTTATATATGTAGGCTGACACCAAGAGTTGCTATCCAGATTAAAGGTGCATCTTATTCTTTGTTGTGAAAGGACCAATCAGACATCAAAACAAGCTACTCAGTCTTCTCTCAGAGATCAGATCTCAATTTCAATTTCTTGAGAATTAAGCAAGCAGTTTCTGGGAGGGCTATGACTTATTCCTTTCTGCACATACTCTGACTGCTCAAGATTCAGTCAGCTGCTTACTGTCTGGGACCCCTCACCAACTTAGAGCTTTTTGCATGGGTCAATGTGAATGTACAAGGCCAGCCAGCTCCATGGCATCTCAAGGACAGAGCCTGGGCCACTGAGTCAGCCCCCACAGTCAGTATGTGCAAGGCTAGACATCCCCCATGGGAGCTCAAGGAGAGAGCCTGGAACTTGTTCAAGCCTGCCCAAAAATGATAACTGTATCCCCCAATCAGTAAATTCAAAGGTTACACACTCTCATCCAATCATATGATACCAAGGCTTGGACCACCCTGATTGTGGTTTTCTCAATAAATATACCCTCCTTCACAATCCTCCTTCACCTGGCTAACTAGTGTGTTGGACATGGATGAAGCTTGGGCTTGATTGTTATCAATAAACCTCTGTTTGTTTTGCATCATATATTGGCTTTATGGTGGTCTTGCATGGGGTTCTCACGATGTGTCCACAACTGTTGATTGGATTTTTGGTGTTTTCAACACATGGTTTATCTGTGTAATCCTAGAACTCAGTCTGTAGACCAGGCTGGACTCAATCTCAGAAAATCAAACTGCCTCTGCTTTCTGAGTTCTGTCACTGGAGATGTACATGACCACCAAGAAGCTGAAGGTGAGTACCACCTGAAATGATCCAGATTAAAGATGGGTCTTTGTTGTTTTTGTTGTTGTTGGTTTTTTTTTTTTTTTTTTTTTTTGGTTTTTCGAGACAGGGTTTCTCTGTGTAGCTTTGCGCCTTTCCTGGAACTCGCTTTGGAGACCAGGCTGGCCTCGAACTCACAGAGATCCGCCTGCCTCTGCCTCCCGAGTGCTGGGATTAAAGGCGTGCGCCACCACCGCCCGGCACAGTTGTTGTTGTTTTTAAGACAGGGTTTCTCTGTGTAGTTTTTGGAGTCTATCCTGGAACTCACTCGTATTCCAGGTTGGCACAGAACTCACAGAGATCTGCCTGCCTCTGCCTTCTGAGTGCTGGGATTAAAGGTGTGTTAAAAAAGGGTCTTTAACTTTAAACCTTTAATAAAAACCTCTTACACATGCACCAAACTCTTTGGGTTTTAGTTATTCCAGACTTAGTCAGTTTGATTACCAAGAATAGCCATCACAACAGATGGGACAGATAAATTGAAAAAGATTTCTTACCTGCAGGAGGCAGCATGAGAATCGGAGTTATTTCTAAAACAATGCTTTTCCTAAACAAAACAATTGTGGGGATTTTAATTAGGTAATCTGTACATGTTCCTGTAGAGGTCTCCCTCTTCCTAAGCATGCTCAGTTAACAAATACACTTCTGAACATTATCAGAATGTACAAGCAAAGACACTGTTACTTCAAAGTCATGCAGAAACATATAAATTATAAATATGATCAAAAGAAATGCCTCTGACATGTTCATCTTACACCACAAGATCTTACCTGAAAATCAAGCAAATGACACAGTGAAAATAGATGGTTTGGAGGCTATGTGACCTGTCAGTCTTGGTATTTGATCTAAAAGGTAACATACCAATGCCACAATTCTCCCATATATGAAAGATAGAGATACAGAAAGCATCAAGCAGAAGTCTCCTAACAGCACTGTTTACTCTGCTCCTAGATGAACAGTTATGATGAGCTCTATTAACCTTAGAACAAAGGCTTGGGAGAAGGTCACAACTGCTTCTGTTACAAGACCAGAAGAGTTCATTTGAACTAGTGCTGGAAGATGTCTGTGTCATGGCTGTGAAATTACTGGAAAGAATCCCATTCTTTCATTTTTTTTTAACTTTTTAAAAATAATTTTAATTATATGGTGTTTTGCCTGTATGTCTCTGTGCACAGTAACGAAAGGACCAGAAGGCAGGAAATGCCTGGGACTAGATTGACAGCAAATGTTTAGCTACTTGCAGGTCCCAGGCATGGAACCTGGGACCTCAGTAAGAACACCTAGTCCTCTTTTTTTTGTTTTTGTTTTTGTTTGTTTTGTTCTTTGTTTTTCGAGACAGGGTTTCTTGGTATAACTTTGTGCCTTTCCTGGAACTTGCTTTGCAGACCAGGTTAGCCTCAAACTCACAGAGATCTGCCTGCCTCTGACTCCCAAGTGCTGGGATTAAAGGTGTGCACCACCACCGCCCAGCTCCTAGTGCTTTTAATTTCTAAGGCATCTATCTACTCCCTCCTTTTATTTAAATTTATGATGATATTTTATTTGTGCTGAAATGTGATTTTATTTGTATGTTAATAAATAAATTTTCCCTGGGGGTCAGAGCTAATAGCAAGCCATCCAGAAGCTGGGCAGTGGTGGCACACACCTTTAGTCTGATCACATGGCTGGCAGAGTCTGTGTGTTCAAAGAAATAGCCAGCATGAAGACACATGCCTTTAATCTCAATACCAACCATAGAGACCTGGAGGTCTGTATGGACAGGCAGTTAAGAGGAGATCATGTGGTTGGGTTTACAACAAATGAGAAGGATGAACAGAAAGACAATAAAAAGACAGACACACAGGAAGTAGGTCTCTTTCTCAGAAGGAAGGACGGCAGCAGCAGCATCAGCAGTGGGTGGTAAAGAACAGTCCTGGTCTCAGATCTTAGCTACTGTTCTCTGACCTCTGGGGCTTTTATCTCTGCATTTGGCTCTGTGTTTCTTAACTAATAAGACAGTTACAACTACATTATTACAATTATTTCTTTAATTTGTTAATTAAAAGATGTTATATCAAATTTCTTCCCAGATCACTTCCAACTTCTTCCTTGTTAAGTATGAGTGAATAAGTATGCTGAAATACATGAATACAACCTGATGTGTCCATTTTTATTAGCTGTACATATATTGATAATTGGCTGATCATGTTATAATGGATGAACAATTGGGGGGAAGGTCCTCCCTGGCTGAGATTCATTTTCTCAAATGAAGGAGAATTCCACTTTATAATCAGCATCAACCTGACTATGCTGTGTTAGAAAAGAAATATAATCAAGAATAGAAAACTTAGGAAGGAAAACATAGTAGCAGTTAAGAGTACTGAAGATTTTTTGAGAACATCCAGCTTCCATTCTCAATGTATATAGAAGCTCACTACTATCTGTATCTCCAACATGAGGGATTACAATATCTTCTGGCCTTCCTTGAAACTTCCACAGTAAAAATTATTATTATTATTATTATTATTATTATTATTATTATTATTATTTATTTTGCAATACAATTCAGTTCTACATATCAGCCACAAGATTCCCTTGTTCTCCCCACTCCTGGCCCCCCTCAGCTCCTCCCAGCCCGCCCCCCATTCCCATCTCCTCCAGGGCAAAGCCTTCCCCACGGACTGAGATCAACCTGGTAGACTCAGTCCAGGCAGGTCCAGTTCCCTCCTCCCAGGCCAAGGCAAGCGATCCTGAATAGGCCCCAGGTTTCAAACAGCCAACTCATGCAATGAGCACAGGACCTGGTCCCACTGCCTGGATGCCTCCCAAACAGATCAAGCCAATCAACTGTCTCACTCATTCAGAGGGCCTGATCCAGTTGGTGACCCCTCAGTCATTGATTCATAGTTCATGTGTTTCCATTTGTTTGGCTATTTGTTCCTGTGCTTTATCCAACCTTGGTCTCAAAAATTCTCACTCATATAAACCCTCCTCATTCTCGCTAATTGGACTCCCAGAGATCCACCCAGGGCCTAGCCATGGATCTCTTCATCCAGATCCCTCAGTAGTTGGATGAGGTTTCTAGCATGACAATTAGTGTGTTTGGCCATCCCATCACCAGAGTAGGTCAGTTCAGGCTGTATCTCGATCATTGCCAGCAGTCTGTTGTGGGGGTGTCTTTGTGGATTTCTGTGGGCCTCTCTAGCACTTTGCTTCTTCCTATTCTCATGTGGTCTTCATTTACCATGGTCTCCTATTCCTTGTTCTCCATCTCTGTTGTTGATCCAGCTGGGATCTCCCACTCTCCCAAGCTATCTTTCCCTTGACCCTCGCCCTTCACTACCCCCACTCATGTTATTTTTTAAGCTGTGTATGGTAGTGCTTTCTTTTTGTGCCAGAACACCAGACACAGAGGTATAAAGATCACTGTGAGTTTTAAAGCATGTGATACACAGTCTACACACACACACACACACACACACACACACACACACACACACACACACTGAATGGAAAAGAATAGAAGTGAATAATGCACAAAAAGGATAATTTTATCATTGGGAAAATACATTACCTCTTAAAGTTATTTTCAGTCTCTGCCATTGATGGCAATAGAATCATTTTTGAAAATAATTATGGCCAAGCATTCAAGCACATGTTATTAATCCTAGGCACTGGGAGAAAATGAACATTTGACAGTGGTCCACCAACTTATCATTCAACATAAACTTCTCATCATGAGTTGGGTGTTACCAGGACATCAAATCATGGTACCAGGCCAACCAAGTCATAAAGTAGGACACACATGGAAGCATTCTCTTATCCAAAGGAAGTGGTATACAAGAGATTGGGCATGAGCAAGTCCTGAAGGCTCATGCAACCTACATGAAGGAGTCACACAAATGTGTTTCATTTCTGCTCCTGTTACAATAAATTCTGCTGCCAAGCATGAGCCTTAACCTAAACCTATCCCTAAATTTAACCCTAACCCTAACCCTAATCTAATCCTAAGCATAAATATAACCCTAACCCAAACCCTAACCTAAACCTAACACTAACACTAACCCAAAACCCTGACCCTGATGTGTTGACTCTGACCCATTGACCCTGACGCCCTCAACCTGACTATAACCATTAACTCTAACCCTAACCCATCTAGGGTTAGATCCCCCTTCACTAACCCTAACACTAGCCCTATCCTAACCGTAACCTATCCTTAACCCTTAACCTCCTGACATGATCCCAAAATGCTAACACTAACCCTAACCTAACACTAACAGTAACCCTCAATCTGAAACATAGTGATGCTCCAGAGAAAGGAATACTAAGAAATGATGTCCATAATGTAATGATCATCTAGAGAAAGGAGTCCTGGAAAATGAAGTCACACATGTAGTGATGCTGTAGAGAAAGGCATCCTGGAAAATGAAGTCCATATATAATGATGCTATACAAAAAGGCATCCTGAAAATGAAGTACAGAATTTCATGAGGCTGTAGAGAAAGGCATCCTGGGAAATGAAGTGGATAATATAGTGATGTTATGGATAAAAGTATGTTGGGAAATGAAGTCCAAAATGTCATGGTACTATGGAGAAAGGCATCCTGAGAAATGGAGTTTAAAGCACATAGATGGTATAAAGAGGGAACAGTAAGTTTCTTTCTGATCCAAAAGTCATAATGGGTTATTTTGAATGGAAGTTTGAATGGAAGGACAATTAAGAGAATAGCATTCTGGGAAATGGAGTCCAACACGTTGTGATGCTATAAGAAAAAGCAACCCAGGAAATCATCCAAGAGGCCCCATGGGAAATGTAGTATATAATACATGACTAATATACAGAAAGGCAACCTGGGAAATGAAGTCCAAAATGTAGAGACACCTAACCCAAATTTAACACTAACCCTAACCCTACCTTAACCCCCTGAACCTGACACCCTGACCCTGATCCCCACCATCACACTGCTGAAAGCCCAAGATACCTGCAGAAGGTCAGGGAAACCTGGTGAGAGCACTGGACACCTGCTAAGGAAAAGGGGAAACTCCTGAGTACACAGAACACCTGGGAAATGGAGTCCAAAAGGTCATGGTGTTATGGAGAAAGGCATCCTGGGAAATAGAGCACACAATATTATGATGCTATGGAGAAAGGAATCCTGGGAAATGAAGTCCTAAATGTCATGGTGTGATAGAAAAAAACATCCTGGGAAAAAAGACCAAACTTAGTGATGCTCTAGAGAAAGGCATCCCGGGAAATGAAGCCCATATGTACGGATGCTCTAGAGAAATGTATCCTAGGAAATCTGGTCCAAATGTAGTGACAGTATAGAGAAAGGCATGCTGGGAATAAAGTCCATATGTACCTATGCTATAGAGATAGGCTTCCTGGGAAATGAAGTTCAAATGTAGTGATGTTCTAGAGAAAGGCATTCTGGGAATTGAAGTCCAGAATGTTGGGATGCTCTAGAGAAAGGCATGCTGGGAAATGAAGTCCAAAATGTACTGATGCTGTAGAAAAAGGCATTTTAGGAAATGAAGTCCATATGTAATGATGCTCTAGAGAAAAACATCCTGTAAAATGGTGTCCAAATGTACTGATGCTATAAGAAAGGCATGCTGTGAAACAAAGTCCAAATGTAGTGAAGCTCTAGAGAAAGGCATCCTAGGAAATGAGGTCCATATGTAATGACCCTATAAAGAAAGGCAACCTGGGACATGAAGTCCAGAGTGTATTCATGATATCAAGGAAGGCATCCTCAGAAATGAAGTCCAGAATGAACTGACGCTATTCTTTTGCAATGACGTGTATGTAGCAGTGAGAGGACAACTTATGTGTCTACTATCTATTCATCCTATGTGATTTCCAGAGATGAAAGCCAGAGCATCACCTGGTTGCCAGTTACCTCAATGACACTTCTTTGTGTTTTGAAATTATTTATGTATGTGCCAGCATGTGAGTGTCCATATGCCACACCAGAAGTGTAGAAAGAAGAGAAAGATTTGTAGGAGTGCTATGGATTCCTAGAGTATTAACTCAGGACACCCGGCATAGCAGCAACCACCTTTACTCACTGAAACTACTCTCTTACATTCATTTGTTGTTTGGAGAAAGTGTTATGAAAAAATGTTTGGTCCTAAGAATAAAATAACTCATTCAACATGCAAGAAAAACACAAAAAGAGATATGAGTATATCATTTTTTTTCACAAATAGTATTTATTAGTCAATGTATCCTATTTTCAATTATCTTAAAAAGAAAATATGTTTTCAATGAGAAAAAAACAATATTTTACTGTTTTAATGTTTCAACTAATCTTATTTAAGCATCAATGAGACAGCTCTGTTAGAAATATCTGTGTTGTACAAGGCTTTGACCTCATCTTGATCACCAAATGAAGATGGACAAAAGTAGACCCCACAAAGTTGTCTTCTATTCTTCACATTTCTGTCATGGCCTAAAAACCCATTGTTACATCTCACACATACACACACACACACACACACACACACACACACCAGATTTTTTAAAGTAAATGTCACTGCTATTACATTATCTGGCACCTCTATAATTCCTGTAGATGGCAATACTTCAAGATATTATGACAAATGGCTAACTGTTGAGGACATGAAGATGCATAGAACCTCAAATATTATATACATATACATAGTACATCAAGTTCTATTATAAAATATTCAGTTGATTACTGATTAACTTGAACTATTAATTCTCTTCCAGATAGATGAAAATGTTTCTTTGGATCCACACATAAGTTTTTAATGTTTTTATACTCTCTATTAAGTATTTTAACATTAATATTGTTAAAATATTTTGAAAAAATAACAATTATTGGAAGTAAATCATCTAACCTTTGACTTGTACTCAAAAGACTGACACATGAAGATCACGAATTCATATAAGATCCAATACTAATAACTGACATTCAAGCTATTCTCTCACATTCATTCGTTGATCTGAGAAACTGCTATAAACAAATGTTTGGTCCTCAGAATAAACTAAATAATTTCACATGCAATAAAAGTAAAAACAAAAGAAATAGCAATATATCATTTTCACTTGGAAATAGGATTTATCATTCAATTTCTCCTACTTTGCTTTATCTTTCAATGAAAATATGTTTACAATCTAAAAAGACAGTATTTTATAGATTTAATATTACAACTAATTTTATTTGAGCATCAATGAGACAGCTGTGTTGGAAATGCCTTTCTTATGCAAGGCTGTAATGTTACCTTGATCACCATATGAAGTTGGAAAAAAGTAGATCTCACAAAGTAAATCTCACTGCTATTACATTATCTGGCATCTCTGGATAATTCCCTTAGAAGACAGTACTTTGGGATGAAGTGCCAAATGCATAACAGATGAGGATATGAGGATGCATGGAACTTTGAATAATGTATACATATTCATAGCACATCAATTTTATTGTGAAATATACAGTTGATTACTGACTCACTTAAATTATTACATCTCTTCCAGACAGATGAAAATGTTTCTTTTGATACATCCATGAAGGATCTAATGATTTATTCTCTCTTAATTATTTTAAAATTAACCTCTTTGAAATGTATTTGTAAGTAAATAGGCTGCAACAACTATGGGTTTGGTCCCAGATTTTAGCACCAAAATGTGAGTTTTGCAAATCTGAGGAAAGGTGTCCTGACTACCTGAGAGTCAGAAAACACTTTGAGCTGCTTAGCACAGCTCTGATAACTGGAACTACAAAAAGACAGTTCAGTCCTAGAGGGCAAGGTATCCCAGACACCTCAAGCTGCTCAAAACAACAACTCTGCCCTGAAGGTGTCTTGGACACCTGGAGCTGTTTAGCCCAGCCCTGGAGGGAAGATTGTATGACTTCCCAGGAAAGTCAGGCCTGGAAGTGCTTCAGCAGCAAAGGGTATCCTGATTCTTCAGAAAACTCAGGATATACCTCCTGTGATGGGTGATGGTCTCCCTGCAGGATATAGCAATCCTGCTCTTCTCCTGGAGACCCACTACAGCAGAGCTTTGCTCAGCGCCCTCTTAAGGGGGCTTCCTAGCAAAGCCCTGCTTCTCTGGCCAAAGAAATTACAAAAATGTAGCAATCTCCTCTTGCTCAGGACAAAAGTGTTACTTTTCAGCTCTTTTGCTCTGTCTACTCAGCAAGGATTTTCTGCTCAGCTCCCCCTTGCTCAATCCACTTGAAACATCTCAGCAAGGTACTTTTGTTCAGCTCTTCCTTGTTGAATCCACTATGGTATATCTCAGTAAGGTTCTCCTATTCAGCTCCCCCTTGCTCAAAACACCTTGGGACGTCCCAATAAGGTTCTTCTGTGCACAAGTGAATGAAGGTCTTCACACCTAAAACACTTTTGAGATTTTTTTGGGGGGGGAAGGAGGAGTCCAGGAGAGTAGCTACTTCTACCAGGGTGGAGAGTACAATTGACCAGGCAGGGCAGTTTATATAGGATGCTTTGGGGATGGAGTTAACCAATCAGTTTTTTTTTCTGCCCAGTGTTTGGCCAGTTTTGTGGGCTAGGACAAAGATGGTCCTGATTTCAGGGACAAATTGTTTTTCTTTCACTGGCCTTTCTTGGTTTTTTGACACTACCTTTAAGGGAAGGGCATATTTATTTCACTGATTCTGATTCTAGAGACCAAGAGTGTTATTTTGGCACCAGTTTCAGAGTCAGGGCATGTTTCCATAGTTCATTTCTCTGGCTCAGGTCCAAAACATAAGTTGTGTTTCTTTCCCTGATTCTGGGCCCTAGGGACAGGATTCTACTATCCTGTTCTGTGATTGGTTAGTTTCACAAGTTAGTTGGCCAGGGGCACAGATGGCACTGATTTTAGCCAAACTGTGTTTTTTTTAAACTTGCTTTATCTGTGTCATCTTTCCCTAATTCTGGGCTCCAGGGTCATTGTGGTTTTCTTTACCCAGCCCTGTTTTCCTACACTTTTTTACAAAACAACAATCATTGAAAGTACATCATCTACCCTTAGACTTGTTCTTAGCAGACTGACACACAAGGATCATGAATTCTAATGTATCCATGACTAATTACTGACATTCAACCAAACTGGATAACAAACAACATTTCAAGGGAATTTGTGAAAAAAATATTAAAAATAAAACCATGAACAAAAATGCACAACTCTTTCACAAACACACTTCCATAAAAAGTGTGATCACATACTACCTGAGAGTTAAATAAAAATCAAACACTTAAATGTAGCCATCCCATTCTATGCAAGGCAGCAGATAAATACCTCTGAATAAGTGAAAGTGCACAAAAACCACAGAAGGAATGAAAGGACCACAAAATAAATTTCACTAATTGAATTTTCCACACAAATAGCACACTTCAATATCTATCTGTAATGTTGCAAAAGACCACAATGTGGTCTTCACATCAGTCTTTACTGAACTTGTTTACTAATTTACTTACCTCAAATCTACAATGAAAAAGACTTAAAACAAGTTTTTTTCCTTAAAACTGAAAACAACTGTAATGTCTAAAGTCTTAACCAAATTGTTTACATAAATAGGGTTTTCTTTTGTATGAGGACCTATCTATTTTCTGATATCAAGATAATATATAAATCTTAAAAATATTGACAGGGATATAGACAGAGCCAAGCCTTTAAAACATGTTCATTCCCTGGACCAAGGTCTGGTTTTCGATCACTTCCAGTAATTTCTGCTACAAGAAGCTCCGGGGTCTAACCTTCCTGAGAACCAGAATGTACATACATGTACCCATAGAAAGATATATAGATATTGCTTAATTAAATAAAAACAAATATTTAAACTAACTTTCAATCATGAATGTTTTTCTATTATAATTCCAGTACCGTGGGTTTTGAGGCATCTCAATGATTACAGAGTTTTTCTCCATCATGAATTGGCTGATGTAACAGAAAGCAAGCCTGGAGGCTTGAAGTCAGAGAAATCAATCATTTTCTGTCTGTGTAATCATTTGGGAAGATTTAAGAAATGGTGCATGCTGGAAGAAATCGATACCTGGGGATTGGCCTGAGAGTTCCCATTTGCATACCATTTCCAATTTACACATTCTAGTTCATGCTGTAGTACAAGAATGTGAATTCTTAGCTGCATGCTTTAGCTGCTATGTCTGACACTTGTTTCCATGACACTTTTATGGGGTTCATGTATTGCTTTGGAACCAAGGTCCAAATAAAACCTTTTTCTGAGGTCACTTAGATATGATCTATTATCAAAGCCACAAAAAGGCAATAATACACATCTATCAAAGTTTACAACAGAATTCATTATCTCATGTATTTGAAAAGAAGTATGAAATCTAAAAGGGTTACTTTATCATTTAAATTTAGAGCCTTTTGTCCATATTAGTTGACATGTGTAAACAAAATAAAAAGAGATGTTATAATGATTGAACAGATTATTGACAAATTTTAGATTTTTTCCAAAATAATTAATTTTGTGTAATTGAATGTAAGTATGTTGGCTGATGAACATAATAATTCATAAATATTCAGATTTCCTTTGGTATGAGTTTTTTTTTCAGATCCTCAAAGTCTACTGTTATAGTCAAAGGCTTTAAGAGACCTGTAGCTAGGGTTTTCTCTCCAGGTCCCACCAAGCCCTGGCAGTCAGACAGCCCACTTATAAAATAAACACACAGATGCTTATATTGCTTACAAACTGTATGGCCATACCAAGATTCTTGCTAACTGTTCTTATATCTTAAAATAACCTATTTCTATTAATCTATAAATTGCCTCATGGCTGTGACTTACCCTTATCTTAACATGTTGCTTCTCCTCATGGCAGCTGATACTGCCTCTCTGCCTCAGCCTCCACTTCCCAGAATTCTCTTCTTGCCTTGTTCCACCTATACTTCTTTCCTGGCTACTGGCGAATCAGCATTTTATTTATACAGAGTGATATTCACAGAAGGGACAAATTACACACTAAAAGATTTACAGTTATAGGGTTGCTCTGTGTTGTGAGTAGGTTTTAACACATTGATTATATCCATTGGGTTACTCTCCAGTATATGTTCCTTAATGTACATAAAGATGGCTGGGCTGTCAAAGGCTTTACCACACTGTTTACATTCATAGGGATTTTCTCAATCATATTTTCTTTCATGAAATTGAAGAGCACTTAGATGAGAAAAGGCTTTACCACACTGATTACAGTTGTATGGTTTCACTCCAGTATGTGTTCTTTCATGCCTTTGAAGATGAGAGTTGTGAGCAAAGGCTTTACAACAATTGATTACATTCATAGGGTTTTTCTCCTGTATGTGTTCTTTCATGTCTTTGAAGATGAGAGTGATAAGCAAAGGCTTTACAACACTGATTACATTCATAGGGTTTTTCTTCAGTATGTGTTCTTTTATGTCTATGAAGATGACTGTGCTGTGCAAAGGCTTTACCACATTGATTGCATTCATAGGGTTTCTCTCCAGTATGTGTTCTTTTATGTCTATGAAGATGAATGAGCTGTGAAAAGGCTTTACCACATCGATTACATTGATAGGGTTTCTCTCCAGTATGTGTTCTTTTATGTACTTTAAGATGACTGGGCCATACAAAGGCTTTACCACACTGAATACATTCATAGGGTTTCTCTCCAGTATGTGTTCTTTTATGTCCATGAAGATGACTGTCCTGTGCAAAGGCTTTACCACACTGATTACATTCATAGGGTTTCTCTCCAGTATGTGTTCTTTTATGTACTTGAAGATGACTGGGCCGTAAAAAGGCTTTACCGCACTGAATACATTCATAGGGTTTCTCTCCGGTATGTGTTCTTTTATGTACTTGAAGATCACTGTGCCATGTAAAGGCTTTACTGCACCTAATACATTCATAGGGTTTCTCTCCAGTATGTGTTCTTTCATGCCTTTGAAGAGTAATGTGTTGAGCAAAAGTTCTGCCACACTGATTACATTTATAGGGTTTCTCTCTAGTATGTGTTCTTTCATGCAATTGAAGGGCACTGTTATGAGCAAAGGCTTTACCACACTGATTACATTCATAGGGTTTCTCTCCAGTATGTGCTCTTTTATGTTCTTGAAGATGACTGAGCTGTTCAAAGGCTTTACTACATTCTTTACATTCATAGTGTTTCTCTCCAGTATGTGTTCTTTCATGCAATTGAAGAGCAATGTGTCGAGCAAAGGCTTTATCACACTGATTACTTTCATAGAGTTTCTCTCCATTATGTGTTCTTTTATGTCCTTGATGATTACTGGGCTGTGCAAAGGCTTTACCACATCTATTATATGCATAATTCATATATTCATGTTTCTCACCTGTATGTGTTCTTCTATTCAACTGAAGAACTTTCCACTGAGCAAAGGTTTTGCCACATTGATTACATCTATAAGGTTTTTTAACCATATGTGTAGTTTCATGCCTTTGAAGATGACTGTGTTGTGAAAAGTTTTTACTACATTGATTATATTCATAGGATTTCTCTCCAGTATGTGTTTCTTCATTTTTTTGAGGATGACTATGACATACAAGGGCTTTACCACACCGAATATATTCATAGGATTTCTCTGTAGTATGAGGTCTTTCATGCCTGCAATAATAATTGAAACATTTAAAAGCTTTACCACATTCATTACTTTGTTGAGTCTATATATCTGTATAAATTAATTTTACAATTTGGTCTAAATATAAAGAGAACTGAGATCTTATGGTTTTAACATGTTTACACTCATGTTTTCCTCCTGCATTAAGGATGGCCTTGCATATTTGAAAATGCCTGTGATAATAGGAGCCTTTATTACCTTGCTCATATTTATGGCATCATTTTTCTCTGAGGATTTTCATATATTTGAAGAGAACTGAGAGAATTTGGACATTGACCTCAGTTATTCCATTGATAAAGTTTCCTACACTGTGAAACATGCTACATGTTCAAAGTTAACCAGCACACACAGAAGCATTTACACAGTACTAGAACTCATAAAGCTTTTCTGTGGTGTGTTTGTTGATCTATTCTGAATGAACCTGGAAAACAAATTGTTTGTAAACTTGAAACACATTCAACAAGTTTACTTAAAATGGGACTACTATGTATCTTCTAATTGTTCTAAGATTGAGAGATGTACAATTCTTCTTTTCATATCCTTATGTTCATATGGCTGATATCCAGAGTGACATATGATAACTATTAAAGAAAGAATAACAACAAGAATATTTCCACATTTCATTTATAGTTGGACTTTCTGTTCCTCATCAACATGTGGTATAGGGAATAATGTTTCTCTACAACTTCCCCCCCTTAACTCTTGACTCTAACTCCCCATCAAACTAAAATTAGCAAAGACAGAACACTATATGAGTAACTATACTATGGACTATTTGCTTATTACAAGGTTGTGTATATATTCTTGTCACATATTCAATGAGTATATCTTTTGTTATATAAATACTTTGAAACTAAATTGACTGTCACTTGTACAGCATTGCTTTGATGAAGCTATTATTCAAATGGTGATTTCTGCTAAGTCTTTTTTTTGTCTTCCTTTTAAAAGGATCACTTGCAAACACGATTCATTTACCTGCCCTTGAGGTATATGTGTTTATGAGCATTTAATGATCATCAATGCATTTAAGCTGTGATTATTTACACTCCTCATTTCTTTAAAACTTTCAGATATATTAAATATATTGAGAGGCCCATTTGTATCACCTTGTACAAGAAAATTACCTTCTAAGTTTTAGAGAACTTTGACAGTGTTCTTCAACTTCAAGGTCTTCCCAATTGTAACCTAAAATATTGAACGAGGAAATGTATGAAATATTACAGGAAACTGAAAAATTTACATTACTGTCTTCACTGATCCTTCAAACCAAGCCTGTTTGATTCACCTCATTCTTTCTCATTTTCAATCAGAATTGCAGAAGAGCATCAATAACCAAGAAACAGTTGTCCCCTTATTTAAAATGTGAAGGAAAATTTATAGTATTACCTATAGCTGTGAGGTTCATATAGGTCTCCACCATCACATCTTTGTAGAGATTCCTCTGTGAAGGATCCATCAATGCCCACTCTTTCTGAGTGATGTCAACATGTACATCATTATAGGTCACTGCATCCTAAAATATGCCATACATAAATATGCCATCCATATGTATAAAACAAAAAGCATGATACAACATTGTAAATGTGTGCTTCTTTGACAATATAGCCATATAATTCTGGTGAGTGCTACTCGTATTCTATAACACAGACATTGCAATGAAATCATCAAGTTACTTCACAAGGAAACTGAATAGGAGATTTACCTCTATTATTTCTGAATGCTCTAAACAGGATATCACCTTGCAAGAGAAATATCTATTAACAGAGATAGAGAGACAAGCAAACACTTCAACAGTACTGAGCACCCATCAGAGAAATTGTGTGAACAATTATTAACTACAAAGAAGATGTGTAAGTTGAGTATATCAGCTCATGCCTTTAATCCCAGAACTGAGAAGGTAGAAGCAGGTATATGTGCTTCTGAGGTGAAAGTTAGCTCAGTCTATACTAACTGCATCTGCACTGAATCTTCCATTCAAACAAACAAAAAAGATAAGATGAACTCAAAGATTTCTTTACTGAAGATCCTACAAAGAGTTTGGCATTCACTCCAGTTCTGTATTCATCTTCCAAAAACGTGAATTGCTCCAGTTTAAACTACTTTAATAAATCTTACAAAAAGGAACTGTGCATTTAAAGAGTTACAAATAGAAAGAAGATAACATTAGCAATATCAGTGGTGATCATAAATAATCAACGCAGGGAATGAGAGATGGCTCAGAAGTAAAAGAATTCTTACTGGTCTTACATATAAATGAGCTCAATTGTCAGAACTTATATGGGAGAATCACACAACTGTGCATTATACCAAGATTGTGGGTTCTAAGACTGTCTTTGGACTACTGTGAGGACAGGTGTACATGTGCTGCATATCCATGTATATAGACAGAAGAATCATAATCATTAAAAAAAATCAAAACAAACACAAAAAGCAAGAAAAATGTCACACAATTATAATCTAATGACTCAGAAGGCCCAGACACTACATCTAAGAAGAGAATAGTATCTTCTGCTGAATTTCAAAATTGAAACTGGGGGGGTAAAGCTCAGCAAAACAACAAGTGCTTGACATGTACAAAAACATATACTCTAAGACAATCACCCAATAATATATATTTAAAAAACCTGCAATGTTGAACAACCTCTAATCTCAGCATGTGGGAGCAAGAGTTAGGTGAATCTCTGAGTTGGAAGCCAACTTGGTTTACAGAGCTAATTTTAGGAGAGTCAGGGCTACTCAGTCAAAGCTTTTCTTTAGAAACAAAAATAAGAAAAAACAAAATTTTAAAAAGTTCAGGCTAGCAAAGTGGCTTAGCATTGAATACCAATTCCATCACTTGTATTTTATGTGATTTCATGATACTATCTATACTGGTGGTGAAGTCATGGCAGCACAAGAAGGAAGCTGGCTCATTCATTTCAACCACAACATAGTAGAAACATAGAAAAGGAAATGGGTTGAGGTTATAGAAGCACATATCACCAGCCCCAATGAGATATTTTATCCAGAAAGGTTCCACAAGTACCACAAAGAAAGTCATCAAGGAGAGACACATGTTCAAATACCTCATCCATCTGGGAGATTTTTATTCAATTAACTAGATTCTCACCCAGGTCACTATAGGCTCAAGTGTCATCCATGAAGACAATGCATTTAGTCACTTCAAGGATTCTCATAGTCTGCAACAACTCCTACACTGTTGAAATGTTCAAAGTCTCTTTTGACACTCAAGACAAATTCTTTACTGTGGCATATTATAAAATCAGAAAACAATTTATGTATTTCCAACATGTGAGTGGCACAGAAAATCCATTACCATCCCAAAGGAAAGGAACTAAGACACAGTGAGGAAAGAATGGACCAAGGGAAGACTGAAACCCAGCAGGGCAACCATTGAATATGGTAGCTTGTTGGAGACTGACTCAGGACTGTTTGACCCAGGACTGTTATGTCTTGAGTTTTCTGCTTCGTGGAGTCTTGCAAAACAGGGCGTCCTTGGCCTAACTGCAAAATGTACGTTTAGATAAACCACTTGGCATAAACTGTAATCTATGTATCCTGTTATCCACAAAGACAAGGGTGATTATTGGCTAGACCCTGTTGCTGTAGTTTTCCTGCCTGGCCCACAGTCAGGGCAAATCTCTCTCACCCGCCAATCCCAAGCCGCTTAAACCCGATCAAATAAACACAGAGACTTAGATTGGTTTCAAACTGTATGGCCGTGGCAGGCTTCTTGTTAACTGTTCTTATAGCTTAAATTAATCCATTTCTATTAATCTATACCTTGCCACGTGGCTTGTGGCTTACCGGTACTTTACATCTTCCTTGTCCTGATGGCGGCTGGCAGTGTCTCTCCCACTCAGCCTTCCACTTCCCAGCTCTATTCTCCTCCTTGTCCCGCCTATACTTCCTGCCTGGCCACGGACCAATCAGTGATTTATTTACTGACCAATCAGCAACACATTTGACATACAGACCATCCCACAGCACCTCCCCTTTTCTTTTCTTAAAAAGGAAGGTTTTAACCTTTACACATCTCCAAAGTCAGCTTGGTATATTTGGGAATTTGGGCGTAGCTTCTCTTACTACTTCCTGCTGGAGGGGGGCGCTGTATCTTCTGGGGAAACAAAGAAAATTTTAGGATCATGGAGTAGTCCGTGAGGCTGTATCATCTGGGCCAGTTGCCTTGAAACGGTTCTGGATGTTGGATCATCTGGGCCATGGTGTCATCGGAGACCTTTCAGGGGGTCTTGGCTGGTCAAACCTGATGTATCTTACTCTGGAACAAATCCATAGCCTCTTGCTTTCTGTGGAAACAAAAGAGACTCTTTTCCAAAGCAACATATCCTTACATCCAAATTTTGAAGTCAAAGTATCTTTAAAATATACATACTGGTTTAACTCAGCTTCCTTTACAATCAAATATCTCTCTGTAGTTAAGAATCCCAAAGACAACACAATCCAGACTCTCTGTGTAATAGTCATCTCTACGTGGCTTATTTTTTATATTAATTTTACTGTCTCTTTAAAGACTTTATTTTTTTTTAAAACCATGTATTTGTTTCTATACTGTATATATCACCTTTTTTTGTCTCTTTTAAGCCTACGTATATTTTACACACATTTTAAACTATTACATCTGAATCTGTCTTATTATGAATCTGTTGCTTTAAGCTGCAGCAGCTGTGGCTGCTGGCTCCGCCCACCTCAGCTTCTCAACATGGCGGCGGTACTGTAGTTTTCCGCCAGCTCTGGGAGCCATCGTGGGTCTATGCTTTTATCCAAGCAGCGTGTAGCCCAGAAATCTCTTTTGTTTTGTACTAGCAAAGGCTAACTCCACAATGTAGCTTAATGTGTCACTTGCAGAGACTTCATTCCCGCCATACTGCAGGTCGAGCGCGCACGCCAGCAACCCGCCAGTAGCTCAAACCGGCAGCTGCCGCTCATTTGAGAGAGACAATTAGGAAGCTGTTTTTAGCTCCGTTTTAGAATCCTTTTCTCAGTTTTTAGGTGGAAACTCTTGCCACCACGTTGGACGCCATTTGTTGCTGTAGTTTTCCTGCCTGGCCCACAGTCAGGGCAAATCTCTCTCACCCGCCAATCCCAAGCCGCTTAAACCCGATCAAATAAACACAGAGACTTAGATTGGTTTCAAACTGTATGGCCGTGGCAGGCTTCTTGTTAACTGTTCTTATAGCTTAAATTAATCCATTTCTATTAATCTATACCTTGCCACGTGGCTTGTGGCTTACCGGTACTTTACATCTTCCTTGTCCTGATGGCGGCTGGCAGTGTCTCTCCCACTCAGCCTTCCACTTCCCAGCTCTATTCTCCTCCTTGTCCCGCCTATACTTCCTGCCTGGCCACGGACCAATCAGTGATTTATTTACTGACCAATCAGCAACACATTTGACATACAGACCATCCCACAGCAAGACCCCACTTCG
This sequence comes from Peromyscus californicus insignis, assembly GCF_007827085.1. Taxonomy (NCBI): domain Eukaryota; kingdom Metazoa; phylum Chordata; class Mammalia; order Rodentia; family Cricetidae; genus Peromyscus; species Peromyscus californicus. Next base: position 18,263 of record NW_026294616.1, on the reverse strand, counting down.
GAAGCCAGTTTAGAAGAGGAGGTGGCCCATTATGAGAAGGAGAAAAACAATTAAGGGGGCTAGAATGGTAGGTTAGGAAAGATATTAACAAATTAATCAGATATGGGGAAAATGTCCCCAACGCCTTTTTTAGTTTTTATGGTGTGATTAGAGATGTTCTAAAGGAAGCAGAGGGAGATGCGTGTGTTTATTAGCCCTTGCAGAGGATTTTCTCTCAAACTCCCCCTGCCTGACACCCAAGGGTCCAGAGGTTTATTGACATCTACCGGTAAGAGCGCTCTCTGTCTTGTCTGTGTCTCTCTGTCTTGTTACTTTTGTTTTGTACTTTGCAGGCTTGATTTGTACTTTGCAGGCTCACTGGGACAGACGTGTCCAGACAGTGAACCTGGCGGTGAAGGGAGACGTCCCAGAGCCCTAAGGCCACCTCAGAGGTGACCGTTTGGTTTAGGAGCATCTTTGGGTATCTTCCCCCACGGTGGGAGGAAGTGCCACTTTGTATTTTGTCCCAGGAATTTGTCAGAGCCATTTCATGTGGGTTTTTTTTGTATGTTTTGTTGTCATCATTGTTACTTTACTCTCTCCTCTTCCAAGAAAAAAAGAAAGGGTGCATGTCTGACTGACTGGGATGTGGAAGCCCCTGATGTCTGTTTGATTAAGGACAGAGATCCTCTAGTCTGGATTGTTTTTGATGTGATTGAGCCTTGAGGGTTACCCCCCCACCCAGAGCACATCAGGCTGTCATTGTTCTTGGAGCTCTGTTGGTTGTTTTGTTGGGGCAAAGTTTTTTCATGTGTCCTTGGTCTTGTGTGTAATTTATTAACTGTTCTCATTGTTGACTTGACTGTGACGGACGCTATGGGACAGTTCCCTTCTTCTCCACTAGACCTTTGCCTAGCCCACTGGAAGGATGTGTGAGCCACAATAGAGGGAACTGGGAACCCCACCCCCACTCCCCGACTGAACTGAGATAAACAGGTAGCTCCTGCCAGATGGGGCTTGCATAATGTAAGAGGGACTTGCTGGCTGTGAATGAGGCCGTGGTCTCAGTGCTGATGTTCAGGTTCTTGGATTGTCTGTGTAAATGTTATTTGTTTCTGTCTACTAACCTCCCTTATTTTCCTAAAGGAAGAGGAGGAAAGAGAGGCATAGCAAAGGCCACCTCCCTCCCTCCGTAGCTCTCTTGCTATCAGGACTGCAGTCAGCTGGCTGCTCTCAGGACGGTGGGGGTGCGTGCTCTCCATACAGGCGGGCAAAGACAGGAGCTCTGGACAGGGCAATGGGGACTGCCTGCAATTGACAAAAACTGTGTGAACACTGAACAGAGAATCTGACTTTAGTCAGAGGAGTTAACAAAATTTTTTTTTCAGGAACACTGGCAGCCAAGGACACGTTCTATGTCCACTGCTCCCCCTCCCTTCCTTTACTGTGATAACTTCAAGGTCTCTTCTGCCGGCCAGCAGCTTGTCTTATTAACCCTTCTCTGTCCTGATATTGCTTAAAAAGAAATGTTAAATTACCAGTTCAAGATACAGGGAAAATTATGGTTTTGTTTACACAGGAAAAATAAAAATTTACATGGGTCTTGGTCATTTGAGTTCAATGGGTTACAAATACTTGCCATCACTTAAGAGAATTGGTTTCAAATTATTGTTGGTTAAGATAAAAAAAAAGTTTTAAAAAATATGTAAAATGCAAGTTATTAGAATATGTAAAAGCAAGGTATAAAGGTCTGAGGATAAAAAGGCTTAAATAATGATTAAAAATGAATGACTTGAGATATATATAAAAAATGAAACATGTTTCAGATTTCTTTGTCTTGCAATTCTGTTGTTACATTGAGACTCCAAAGGGTCATAGTTGTAAAAATGTCTGTCTACTCTACAGGTGTGAATGAAAAATGTGGCTACATGTGTGTTTGGTTTTGAATGTCTGAGTTTGCATGTCCTTTATGTTAAGGAATACAAGTTAATACTAGTCATCTGGCTATTCAGATACTAGTTTAAAGCATAAACTGTTCTATTTTAATAAAAAAAAACCTGAGAGGTATACTTAACTAATATAGCTATAAGAGAACAAATTGGCCTGGTTATTGTTACCAAACTTAGAGATATTTTCAAGATTGGGCCTAGATTTGTTTGGCTCAGATACATTTAATAGATAATGGTCCTCAAACCTGTCAAGGATCTGTTAAATATGACATTTACATTATTTGATAAAAAGCTTACTATAGCAAACAGAGACTCCAAGCTCCCCAGCAGCCAAGACTGATGCTGTCCTGACACCTGTCCTGCCAACACTATGAAGACTATAGGAGCCTGGGATGATGGCAGTCTGGGTAATGGATAGTCTCTGTTGTTTTTAAATAGATTTAAAAGTCTGCACTCAGGTAGAGTTTATCCTTCTCAGATCTTTGATAACATTGATGACTGGGCTAGCTATACCTTTGTCAGCTTAGTAATTGATTGATCAATGGATTAATTAATTAAAGAGAATAAAGAGAATAAAGCTAATAAGGAGGAGAATAAAGCTGGGAAATGGAAGGCTGAGAGACACTGCCAGTCACCACGATGACAAACAGCATGTGAAGATGCTGGTAAGCCACGAGCCATGTGGCAAGGTATAGATTTATAGAAATGGATTAATTTAAGCTGTAAGAACAGTTAGCAAGAAGCCTGCAACGGCCATACAGTTTGTAACCAATATAAGTCTCTGTGTTTACTTGGTCGGGTCTGAGTGGCTGTGGGACTGGCAGGTGAGAGAGATTTGTCCTGACTGTGGGCCAGGCAGAAAAACTCTAGCTACAAGTCTCTTTTAAAAAGATAAACAGGTTCTAAATATAGACTTACAGATGCTTTTTATTGGGCCAAAGAAATTTCAGTCCAATCTATACTTGGCTCTCTAGATAAAAAAGACACTATGGATTTCAGGGCAAATTGATAATACTACAATTACTAAGACTATGGGTCTAAAAGTTCCAAATAAGTTCGTAAGTTTCAACTTCTGTTCCTAGTTTATATCTATCTCAACAGGTTTCCACTTGGCTGACAGATACATCCAAGCATCATTTGCTGGTGACAACCTACTACAAATGACTGTGAGCCCTGAACTTGCTGAAAGCTGATATGGACCAATTCAGCCGATATGCATACCATCTCTTCAGCTGGTCAATAAAACGTTCCCTTTTGTCTTTGACTAACATTCTGGCTTTCCAGGGCCCTGACAACAATGTCCCAATGTCAGCAGGAAGTAATTACAGAAGAGAAAACATGGCCCTTGTTTCCTCCCCCTGGAATGTTAGATCAAAAGGGAATTTCTTGTCATAGGGAACCTGAGATATAGTTCCAAGTTCCTTGAGGATAAGGAACTCTGTCAGCCATCACAAGGCTTTTGGCCCTTGTGCTTCTGCTAATTACTGTTGGCTCTTATAGTACTGATGTCTTAACTAAATGATGATTCATGTCTGGGTACCACTAAACTGAGGATGCTAGAATTCCAATATCCACCTCTGAACCCATGACACACTTGCAGATGGCAAAAACAGAATAAGGGGAAGCTCACTTTGCCATTGATAATGGGAAAACTCTTATGTTCTGGTCCAATTAGTCTCCGATATAATCTACTACCCTGGTGATAAAGTCTTTTACCAAAAAGCAACATCTCCATGATTGGAGATGATATACAACTCAAGGGGGGAATGGTAGGAACAAGTGGATGCCATAACAGGCTGCTCAGTCTTCTCTCAGAGATCAGGCCTCAATTTCAATTTCCTGAGACTTGAGCAAGCAGTTTCTGGGAGGGCCATGAACAAAAGACATAGTCCTTTAGTAGCTCCCTTTCTGCACATACTCTGACTGCTCAAAGTTCAGCCAGATGTTTACTGTCTGGGGCCCCTCACCAATTTAGAGTTATGTGCAGTATGTGCTTGGCCAGCCAGCCCCTATGGTGGCTCAAGGACAAAGCCTGGGACTTGTGCTGGACTGCCCCCAAAGTGATAATTGTAACCACCAACTAGTAAATTCAAAGGTTACATACCCTCACCCAATTAAAAAAAAAACAGAGATAAAAATAAACCAATCCAAGTTGCACCCATGCAAAACTCCCCCAACCCCCTTATTATGAAGGAATCGCCTTCCAGTCCGCTGCCAGCGACCTCACTTCCCCTAGCAACAGGTGCCAAACTAACCCTCATAGATTGACACTCTCTGAAATCTCAGGGCAAGGATTCTGTTTGGGTATGGTACCATCGACTCACCAACATCTCTGCAATCAGACAATAGCACCCACCAAGGGAAGCTACTATCTTAAGGCACCTAATGGGTCCTACTGGGCCTGCAACACTGGATTAAACCCCTATGTGTCTGCTCAGATATTTAATAACTCCCATGAATTCTGTGTACTTGTTCAGCTGTGGCCTCGTGTCACATATCATGAGGAAAGCTCAGTGACAGAATTCTTTGAGCAGAGGGGTAGATACACTCGAGAGCCTGTATCTATGACTATTTCCCTCTTGTTAGGTATTGGAGGCATTGCTGCTGGAGTCAGTACAGGAACCACTGCTCTTATACAAAATAACCACCTGATGCAGTTACAAATGGCCATGACCACCGATCTAGAGGCTATAGAAAAATCCATTTCAGCCCTTAAAAAGTACCTCACTTCACTTTCAGAGGTAGTACTGCAAAACAGAAGGGGTCTAGATCTGCTGTTCCTAAAGGAGGGAGGTTTATGTGCCGCCCTAAAGGAAGAATGTTGCTTTTATGCAGACCATACTGGTATTGTCAGAGAATCCACAGAAAAATTAAGGGAAAGGCTAGCTCAGAGAAAAAGGGAGTTTGAAAATCAGCGCGGATGGTTTGAAGATTGGTTGCAAGGATCCCCTTGGCTCTCCACCCTGTTACCCACCATTTTAACTCCTTTGATTATTCTTCTCCTCATCACCTTTGGTCCCTGGGCTTTTCAGCGGTTGACTCAGTTTATCAAAAATCAGATTGATTCGGCTTTACCACAGCATATTTCAATTCACTATCACAGACTAGATACAGAGGAGAGCAGGCAGGAGCCCCCTCAAAGACTCAGGTTCAATGTCCTCGGGTCCTAACATCCCTTGGTTTCATTAGGACCATGATGAGGATGCCCCACACAGACCCCTCGACTCGAGCGAGGCCACCCCTGTATGAGGGGAAGCTCCAAGCATGACTGGAGTGCAGCTGTGACTGCACAGACTGGGGACATGGGTGCCTTAATATCCCGAGAGCCTGGATTACATGCCCCATTGCATAATGGTTGTGCGGTAGCAGCCTAACGCTCAGCGCTTATCAATTTCCATTCCCTCCAAAAAACCGCATGGTCCGCTGATTCCCGCACTATGGGGACGCCTGTAGTGTTTGAATCTGAGGAGATGTTGTCTCCCGGACCTCTTTCTCATAGCATAGAGCGACAGGGCCCCTGTGATCCTCCAGAAGCCATTCCTTCAGACCCCCAGACCTCTTAAAGCTCAACCACAAATGTGGTTCATTTTTAAAGAAAAGAGGGGGATTTGTTGGAGACTGACTCAGGACTGTTTGACCCAGGACTGTTATGTCTTGAGTTTTCTGCTTCATGGAGTCTTGCAAAAACAGGGCGTCCTTGGCCTAACTGCAAAATGTACGTTTAGATAAACCACTTGGCATAAACTGTAATCGGCCAGCTGCAAAAGCCTGGAACCAAAGAAACACCCACCCTGACCACCCTGACTTCTTCTCAAAAATTTTCCACTCTCCTTTCCCTGCTCCCCCTCCCTGCCTGAAATCCTGCTTATAAGCTACAACATACTGCCAATAAACGAGACCTTGACACGACTCAGACTGACTCTGTCTTTCCTTATGTGCCTGGTCTCCTTCTTCTCTCGCCCCTATTGGCTTTCAGGTGGTTCCCTCCTTGAGACCCTCAAATAACCTGACCTGCTGGACGGGTCAGTAGCTAGCTCTGTGTCAGAGACATGAGGTTTCATTTTCATAGGGCTTAGATGGCTCTCTCTCTCTCCACAACTTCCCATATATCTCTATCTCTATGGTCACCTCCATACCCTATTTGTAGCTAGCTCTCTATGTAAGATATTTCATAGCTTAATTATCTCAACATCTTTTGGTCTCAAAATACAACTCAGGCTTCATCCTCATAGTATCGTGCAATGAACTCAGACAGTCTTCTCACTGGAGCACTTACCATACCAAACACAGATTCCTACAACAGAGCTGAACTGAAAATGCAGACTAGAAATGTATAAGCTTAAATTTTACATCATTCTGGTCTCCAGAACAATTTCAACATCAATGATTCTCCCTAATTTGGTTTCTAAGTTGTGATGGCCTCTGCCATGTTTGGACCGGAGTTGCAGCAGGCTTTGAATAAAGTTGCTTCCTGGGAATGGCAATCACTTTGCATAATCCCTCCATTAACTGAGAGCATATAAGGATGGATTCTTACCCTTGGGACACTTTGCTAGGCTTCCGATGTAGAATAAGGGCCTTCTTTTTAATGGTGATAATCTCCCTGAACATTCCTGACTCTGGTCAGCATTTGACTACCTTCTGCAAATTCATAGTGCTCTTTTTCTCTACAACCAGTAGACTTTTCATTTATTTATGATCCACTTCTTGATTTTTGTAATGTTGTACTGAATGAACCATAAGTAATAGCTATCCAAGAAAGTCAATATGCCATCTAAAAAATCAGCCCCATTATTTTTTTAAAGATTTTTTTTATTATGTAAACAGTGTTCTTTCTGCAAGTTTTCCATATGCCAGAAAGGGGCATCAGATCTCATTATAGATGGTTGTGAGCAACCATGTGGTTGCTGGGAATTGAACTCAGGACCTCTGGAAGAGCAGGCAGTTCTCTTAACCTATGAGCCATCTCTCCAGCCCCCATTATTTTTTTTAATTCTTCCTTACTCAATCAATTTCTTGAGGGCATGGGAAAATAAGAAAAGTTACTTTCCAAAATATCACATAAATGACCTCTATTTTAATTTCCACTGAAATCCTTTGACCTCTACCTCCATTGTTTGCAATACTTTCAACAGTATTTTATTCAAAGTATTACAAGAATGATCAATTGAGCCCATAACTCAGTTTTCTATGTCTTTTGTCATCTAAATTTTGATATGTTTAACATTCCCCCAAAAGTCACCATTCCTACCACCTTTGAACAACAGAATCACTTTGGGTTTACCACATTCTGTTACAACTTGCTTTTTTCTTGCTCTGATTCAATTCTCTACACAAAAGTACCTTAGGTAACAAATGTGCTTATTTGGCTCATTCTTGCAAATCACAATCCACTATTGTCAGTGCTTAATATAGATATTCAATCTAGCAACTGAAGGCAAAAACCATGAGCAATCATTGTTTCCAGACTTTTTCTCTAACATAGTCATTGTCTTTTATGCAAAGCTCGCTGTCTTATCTAGTGCAGGTCAACTTTCTTAGGAATATTGCACACTCAGTGGAAGGGATATCACCCATCCATCATCAATCAACAAAATCTGTCAAAAACTTAGCAACTAGCTACTCTGATGGGGCACATCCTCAACAGATGTTCCCAAAGGTGACTGTGAGCTTGGAAATGTTGACATCTGAAAGTAACTAGAAAACAGAGACAATAATATATGAGACTTTACAAACCAAAACCCAATGATTCAACTACATCAATAAATTAAAGAGAAAAAAAATGATGATGATAACAAGTAGTAATACAGATACACCAAGAAATGAAGAAATACAAGTTTCTAAGATCAAGAAGAAAAAAACTAAAATTGTTCCTCCATAGAAAGTCTCCAAATCAAAAACCTAAAGAACTCCTAACATAATATAGCAATTTTCCATAAAATAAAAATAAGTCAAGTTCTGTCATTTGCCAGAGAAACAATATAACTATATCATAACTAATAAAAAAACTCACACCATACAGATGGTAACACTGATAAAAGGGGACAAAAAGACAGACCTACAAATATAACATTGTCCCTTGAAAAATAATTATAAGTTTCTAATGAAAATCAAAATCAAAGAAATCACTGACCACCACTCACGTAGTGCATTCCAGTTCTCTCCTTCACCAGTAATAGAAAATGGGTTGGATAAGGAGACTGCTTCAACAAAATTAGAATCATTCACTTGAAGCCTGATATTTCTACATTGTAGAAAATAGTTTTGGCTACAAATACTAACTCATTCTCCTTTGATAATGAAAAAGATGTCTGTTAGAAAATTTAGAAGTAATTTTGTTTCCTATGATTGAAGATTAGATATAAACCTGTGTCAGAGTGAGGAAATGAATTGTTTTCTAAATAAATGAAAGACAATGGTTTTTTAAAGATATTGTATGATTTTATTATAACTTAAAGCAACCTGATTTCTCTAACTGCTTTATAAGCCATAAAAGCTTTTGAAAACAAGTCTAGACTCATTGTATGTATATATTTGTATGTATGAGAAAGAATATTTTCCATGTGTGTATAGGTGACAGAATGAAGAGCATGTCAGATCCCCTGGATCTGGAATAGCAGTTGATTATAAGCCTCCAAACTTGGGTGCTCATATGTGAACTCCCCCAAGAATATTTGCTAACTGACATTTGTAGCCCAAATACTACTTGTTTTTTTTCAATAACCTAAACGTCTTTTACAGATTAGCCACAACAGAAGCCTAAATAAGAAAATAAGTAAATAAATGATGCCTGGGAACCTAATGAATCAGTATTAAATTGTTGGGTATGGGACCAGGAAGACTATCCACAGACATTCTTCACTGTCAGGAATCCAATACTCAGGGTTGCCCTGAGGGCTGAAACAGAACTCCAGCTGCAGCTTCTCCTCTCCCTTTTCATGTCTCCTGTGGATCCCAAAGACCATCCCCACCTACCTTTCCCTACTCACCTCATATCTGAGTCCCATCACCCAACTGGGGTGGACACCCTCTGGTCATTTACTCACCACATCTTCCAGAAGACCAGTTATGATGTCTGCAGATCTACCACATTGTCTCTCACACCACACCTGATTTAAAAAGTTGCTCCTATCCGTGGAGTAGAACATCAGAGGCAGCTTACTCTCTTCCCTCTCCTTGCCTCCAGTGCATCTGAAGATCATCTCCCCTGCATTCCTTTTCTCCTAGTTCCTAACATCATCAAGCATTCTCCCTTGAACACACCAGCCAAGAAGGCCAGGAAAAAGGCAACACTCATTCTACACACACTCTGAAACTCCAGAGAGCAAACACAAACCCAAAAACAAAACTGCCATCCAACAAAGATGATGTTATAAACCAGCACCTAGACCTTTTATCACCCTAAACCCAGAAGCCTAGCAGAGGAACATAATAAAAGTCAGGGCACTATGTCACCACCGGAACCCAGGTATGCTACCATAGCAGGCCCTAAATACTCAAAAATAATTGAAATACAAGGGAAAAAACTTAAAACCAAATATATAGAGATGATAGAGGCACTTAAAAATGAATAAATACTTTACATAAATTCATGAAAGCAGAAACAAACAAACAATGGGAGGAAATCAATAAACTCTTCCATGAAAGCTAGGAAAATGCAAACAATTGGAATAAAACAATAAACCTCTTAAATAAAGCCAGATAAAAACAAAAAAAAATCGTTAAAGGAAATAAATACTACTGTTTAAGACCTGACAATCGAAATAAAAACAATGAAGAAAACAGAACCTGAGGGGATTCCAGAAATGAAAAATTTAGGATAACAAAGAGGAATTACAGAAGCAAGCTTCACCATTAGAATAGAGAAATGTTAAAAGTTAAACTCAGAACAAAACTGCTTTCCCCTCTGAGCAGGCTGGCTTAGCAGAAGGTCACAGCTGCTTCCATGTAAGACCAGCAGGAGTTCATTTGAATGAGTCCTGGTTTGTTTTCTGGCTCAGGCCTGTGACATCACCGTAAATAATTTCATTCTTTTCTTTTTATAACTTTAAAAAAATATTTATGAAGTGCTTTGCCTATATGTGTCTGTGTATTGTGCCCACCAAGGCCAGAAAAAAGCAAGAGATGCCTGGGTCTAGAGTTACACCAAATTGTTAGCAACCATGTGGGTTCTGGGAATGGAACCTGGGTCCTCTTAAAACACCCAGTGCTCTTAATTGCTGAGCTGTCAATCTAGCTCCTTTTTTATTTAAAATTTATTTTCATAATTTTTTAATTAAAAGATATTGCATCACTTTCCCCTTTTATCTCTTCATTCCATCCCTTCCCAAGTCCTTTCCAAATTTTCCCTTTTTAAGTGTGGTTGAATAAGTATGCTGAAATGCATTAATACAATCTCCTGCATCCATACTTGTTGGTTTTATATATATGGATAATGGGCTGACCATGTTGTATTGGCTAAATAATTAGGGGGCCTCATCTTTGTCTGAGGTTAATTTTCTCAGGAGAATTCTACTTTTTAATCAGCATCTGGTATCTGACCCTGACTAGACTACCTTGGATAGGAAACATAATCAACAATAGAAAACTTAGGTTGGAAAATATCCTACCAGTTAAGAGCACTGGAGATTCTTTCAGAGCATCCAGCTTCCATTCCCAGTACATACTGAGACTCACTAATTTCTCTAACTCCAGTATCAGGAGTCCTGACACCATCTCCTCACTTCCCTGTCCACCATAAAAAGAGGAGACTGTGACCATATAAACTATTTTTTAAGTTGTGAGTGATAGTGCATTCTTTTACTGCCAGCAAACTGGGCACAGAGGCAGGAAGATCATTGTGAGTTTTAAAGCCTGTGCCACAGTCTACACACACACACACACACACACACACACACACACACACACACACACACACACACAGAATGAGAAAGAGAGAGAGAGAAAAGAGAGAACTGAATTACATACAAAAAAAGGAGCATTGGAGAATTAGAACAACACAATACCTCTTAAAGTCATTTGAAGTGTCTGTCACTGGTACCCATAGAATCATTTTCAAAAATAAATATGGCCAAGCATGATAGCACATTCCATTAATTCCAGTCACTGCGAGAAACTGAACATTTGACAGTGGGCCACCCCCTTACCATGTGACCTGAACTGCCCATTGTCAGCTGGAGGTTACCCAACCCACCAAGTCATAAAGTGGGACATGCACAGCTGCTGTGGTATTGTCTTTCTGCATTCTGTGAATATGTGTTACTTCCATTGGTTTGTAAAGAAGCTGCTATGGCCTTTGACAAGGCAGAACAGAATGAAGTGGGTAATCCAAGAGAGATACAGCAAGAAGAAAGGCGGAGTCAGAGCAGATGCTTTGACAGATAACAGCTGTGATCGTGGTGAACACTTGTAATTCTAGCACTTTTTGAAACATAGAAGGAACAGAACTTTAAGGATTCAAATGAGTTCAAGGTCACTATGGGCTACCTGAGAGCCTATTGCAAAAAAACGCAACTAAATACACAATAGCAATAAAGTCTAACAGAGACAAGATCAATCAGATTTCCTATAATGGGGGCAAAAGCTGAGGGGACGTAGCAAAGGCTTAGTAAGTAACAGCAGTGATTACTTTTAATGGGCACCTAGGGTTGATTTCTAGCATTGACATGGATGCTCATAGTCATCTTTTATTCCAGGTGCAGGGAATCTGACATACACTTCTGGCTTTGATAGGTACCAGAAATACAAGTGATACACAGACATACATGTAGGCAAAGTACAAACATAGGAAACCTTAAATTAAAACTGCCATCTTCTTGTAAGAAATGTGCTAAGAAAAAAAGTGGGTAAGGAGTGGCTACATATTGTGTGGATTATAAACATAAAAAGGCAATAGTGTAAAAACAAGCACCAGGATTGCATACACAATTTTAGTAGGCTGAAGTACAGACAAATAGCACTCTTGGATTCTGGCTATGCATAATTTCTTGTTCACCTCCTTCTTAACCCAGGGCCCCTACATTCACAGAAAACACCAAACTGGTCCTTAAAGCCACACTGGATAAACAGGTTTATCACTGTGACAAAGCAAGGCACTGAGTTACCCTACAAGGAGCATAACCTGTTTTCAGTGGTCTAGAAGAACATACTCTGGGAGTGTAGGAAAACTTTATTCCTTAAATTGTATTTGTCTGGCCCATTCTGGGACATTGTTTCAGTTATCAAAAGGTAATAATAGCATCACTTAAATAAACATAATGTCTCCAATCTACCATAGGACTAAAAACGTATCCTGAATTTAAGTAATCTGAACTCAAAATTCCTAACTTCTGACTGAAGAATAAAAAAAAAAATCTAGCCTAATGGTTATCTATTTGTAAGCAAGAGCTACATTTGTTAGCTGATTTCACATTTGCTGCAATACATAATCATTTAATTAGACATTTATGAGGGGAGAAAATACCTGGAAAATAAATGATAGTTTATTGGACACAAAATTGTAATCCCAGCTTTTGGAACATAGTAGGATTACCTGAAGGATGAGACTTGCATGATCTATATAGATGAATTCCAGGAAAGCTACCCAACAAAACTAGTTCAGATATATTGAATAATTCATTAATTATAATTTTAAAAACTGGGCAGATATAATTTAGCTACAACATTTATTAGGCTTTATGACAAAATGAAAGACAATTCCTTACACAGTCTCAATATTATCCACAAGAAAAACATGAGTCTTTGTTCAAAGACAAGCTGTATGAAACAAAAGCCTTAAAAACTAAAAAAATGTAGTCATCTAACTGCACAATTTTCTACTATAAGTAAAGTAGAGGAAGTAAAATCTCATACGAAAGATTTATTAAGCAAAGAGGTTGATCTATTTACTGAGATCATAAAAAAGAAAAAATATTTTCAGACATCACACAAGCATTTCTAAGGAAAAAAGCAGCTCAGTGGTAGAGCAATGCCTAGCACGAGCCCTGCCTGGGTTTCACTCCAAGATGAAATTGTCTAGAATAATAAATCCAAGATATGCAAAAAAATGTAATTCTAAGTGCAAATAAGCTTTTTAAAAGAAAAACTGAGTAATGATGAATGATTTAGAACTCATTTGTAAAGACATGGACCGCAAAGGTCAAAGAGCAAACAGAAGTCAAGCAGATGTGAATGAAAAAAAGATTATTCTTCAACTCTGAACCAAAACCTGTGCAGTATGAAAAAAGAGCAACATTTTCACAGTTAACATGTTTAAATCATAAGCTGGGCAGTGACTTGTGTGGGGCTAAGAGCTACAAGAAAAGGCCATCATCTCATGAATATGGAATTAAAAGCTACCTCAGCCTCCTAAAAACCAGGTCACAAAATAAGTAAGTCTGGACAAAAATTTTTACCCCCCTTGATTTATTCTGCTTTTTCAAAGTACAACCTATATTGACATTTATTGGTCATATAAAGACTATCTCAGCCAGATGTGGCAGCGTAGACTTTAATCCCAGGACTCTGGAGTTCAAGACAAGCTTATTTCTGAGCTTGAAGCCAGCCTGCTCTACTCAGCAATGCCAGACCCATCAAGGATACATGATGAGAGTGATTCAAAGAACCTAAATGAAGGCCAAGCATGCTGGTGTAAGCTTTTATTCTCAGCACTTGTGAGTCAGAGGCAGAAGGATCTGTGTGTAAGTTCCAGGCCAGCCTGATATATATGAAAATTTCAGAACAGTAACGGCTACAGAAACAGAATGTGTCAAAAATCAAACCAAGTCCAAACAAGGTCTATTTTCATTAGATCAAAACATAAAATCCTTTATTATTTAAGCTTCAAGAGACTTTAAATTTTCAGTGTCTCCAAGAGTAACAGCCATTTCTTAGGACTGATTTATTTTCAACATTTAAGTGTTTTTCCATCTTACATAGCAACCACAGTTCCCTCTCCCTCCCTTCAACCTACTTATACCACCTTCCCCTACCCTGCCTCCAACCACTCCATAGAGAGGGCAAGGTCTCCAATGCAGATTTGACAAAGTCTGGAATATAAAGTTGAGGCAGGACCAAGTCCCCAACCCCTCTGCATCAAGGCTGAGCAAGGTTTCCCTCCATAGGCAAAGTGCTCCAAAATGCCTGTTCATGCAATAGGGATAAATCCTGGTCCCATTTTCAGGGATACCACACACTACAGAAGCCTCACAACTGTCAGCCACATTCAGAGGATCTAATTTGGTCTTATTTAGGTTCCCCAGCTGTCAGTCCAGAGTCCGTGAGTTCCCAATAGCTCAGGTTAGCTGTATCTGTGGGTTTCACCATCATGATCTTAAATTCCCTTCTCATGTAATCCCTCCTCCCTCTCTTTTACTGGACTCCAGGAGCTCAGCCCATTGCTTAGCTATGGATTTCTGCATCTGCTTCCATCATTTATAGTCACAGCCTCATGTGGTACTGATAAAGATTCAAAATCATCCTTCTAAACCACTAATATTAAATGCAAAATATTTTATGCAACTTCTCCTCATAGTAGCCAAAGTATTCCAAGTATCACACTTGGCAAATATTTATGTTATGGCTACCAGGAATGACTACTTTCATAGGGTAAGTTCTTGTCAGAACATGCTGTTATGTCATACAAATAAAACACAAGAAATCAAAGAAAAACATCCAGTTCTGTGCAAATTTATTCAACACACATCTGAACTGTTCTTTAAACACTAATACTGTTTTTAAAAGTTTTTTTGTGGGTGTATGTGTGTATATTTGTCTGTGTATGTCTTTTTGTGTGAAGTGTGTTCACATGTTTGTGTGTATGTGTTTGTGTGGTGTGTGTGGTTTATGCGATCTTTGTCTCTGTATATGTTTGTGTGTCTTTATGTTTGTGCACATATTTGTGTGAATGTGTGTTTTTGTGTTTGTGTGTATAGTTTGTGTTTTGAGTGCAGTGTGTGTATTTTTGTGTGGTGTGCATGTTTATATGTATATTGTGCATCTATTTGTATACGTGTGTGCATGTGAAAGAAAGAGGTATGTGTGATGTGGGTGTCTGTTGGACGTGTAGTGCACATACATGCTAGACCTCACATACAGTGGCCAATTAACAACTTTGAGGACTTGGTTCTCTCTATCATGTGTTCCCAGGAACAGGCTTATTGCACGTGTACAGCAATGTGCTATGACTTGATAAGTCATCTCAATATCTCATTAATACATGTAAATAAACTTTATATAAAATAATTGCAGGCACCTAAAGTCAATGCAAATATATTGTCTTGTGTGATAGCTTTTTGAACAAACAAGAAATAACTCAGGTTTACTACTGAACCATCTTAGGTGAATTTCATGATTGGGGAGATTTTAGTGATTAATATTATTTTATCTAAAGCAATAGTGGCTACAATTAACAAAATTCCCTATAACCACTGGTCTATGAACCTGTTAACACCAGTTTGAAAGTTCTCTAGTGCTAAACATTAGATAGATACCTTTGTCACAGGACAAAGTTGGCAACTCTAGATATACAAATTATAATACCATCCATTAGTATAGGCAGGTGATGGGGAATTCTTAAACTTTAAAATATATAGAATACATGTACTAGCAAATAATCACTCTAATGTGAAGATTCCACATGACACTAACTTGAGAGTTCCTATTTCTCTGAAACTCTCTAGGGCTGCAAATTGCAAATACCAACATTAAATAATTCTTATTGAAAATTAGATTTTCTAGGATCCATCTCCTAACTGGTATGAGTCAGAGTAACTCAGATGGTGTTGAGTAAGCTGGAATAAGCTCTTCTTGCAATCCTGACAAGCAGAAAAATATGATTACCATTATCCTAAACTTGTTGAGTATTTGTTTTTAAATCCCTCATGTCATTCCCTCATTGGGTGAATGGAGCAATGGATGTGAACTATTGCCCTCAGTCTCTGTGGACTCTCTGATATAGCTCTATTGGCTGAACCACTTTCCTTTCTAACCCTACAAGAAACAGTAAACTCAGGCCTTCTGATTTAACATGAACCATTTATTATTAATAGAAATACATGACATATTACCCCAGCATTCAGAAGCTGGGAAGAAACATGCCATGAATCAGTGGCCTCCCTGGGCTAGAAAACAAAACAACAAAATAATTCTTTTCAAGATAGTAAGGAGAGGCCTAACAATTTCAAGTCCTTTGCAGTCAGAAAATCACATTTGGGTACTTTTTTTTTTAATTCCAACTTTCTTCTCTGTTGGTGTGATTAAGTTCTCTAACCAAAAGTAACTCAGAAAATTAACAGGTTTTGGTTTGGGTTTTTTGTTTGTTTGTTTGTTTTTTGTTTTTGTTTTCTGGTTGTTGTTTTTTTGGTGTTTGTTAATACCCCTAGGCCACAGTCCCTTCTTTTGGGAGCTTAGGATAGAAACTCAAGCTAATATATGAAGGGAAAATATAAAGAAGCATTGCTTTCTGGCTTTCTCTCTTGCTCTGTCACTGTCTCATACTAAGCTTGCTCTCTTATCCAACCCAGGCCCACTTTCTTAGAGATATTACCAACTCAGTGGAAGAGCCTTCCCACATCAATCAAAATCAACAGAATCTCTCTCAGACTTAGCAACAAGATATTTTTGTCTAGGTACACTCTCAACTGATGTACCCCCAGATGACTCTAGGCGATGTCATGCTTACAGCTGAGGCTAATTAAGAAAAAAAAGACAATAATATATGGTTATTTTATATAGGTTTAAAGTTCCAAAGCCAATGTATTAATTTTATAAATCATTTAAGCAGCAAAAACAGAAACATGAAGATAGCAACAACCAGAAACCACACATATCCCTGGAAATGGGAAGAGACAAGCCTCTAAGATCAAAAAGATGAAACTAAAACTGTATCTCCACAAAAAATTTACAAACCAACAAATAAACAATGAACTCATAAGAAGAAATTTTTAGAATACAAAATTGTTGAAGGTCCATCATTTTCCAGAGAAACAACAATATAATGAGATGATAATCAAACTAACAACATAGATGGCACCACAGAAAAAATGAGATGGAAAAATATAAATACAAAATATATCATGGGCCCTTAAATAAGAACAAAAAGATTCTAATCAAAATCAATCTACAAGAAATCACTGACCAGCCCACATCCTGTACAGTATTTTTCTCCTTTGCCAAAAATAGAAAATGTGTTGTGTGAGGAGGGTGTGCCACCAATGTTGGAGAAGTTTACTTCAAGTTTTCTGATGTTTTAATTTTATAGAAAATAGTTTGACTTCTAAAAAGGATCTCATTCTTTAATGATAAAGAAAAGAAAGTCTGTTAGGAACACTTAGACACCATTTTTCCCATATGATTGATGATTGCCTTTAAGTCTGAATCAAAGTGAAGAAATAAAGACTTTAAAAAAAATAAAAAAAAACAATAGACTTTGAATGTATCAGTGTACACCTAAAAAAACTTGTTTTGCTGTAATTGTTTTATAAGTCATAAGTGTTTTGAAAACAAGTTTTTTTTGCAATTTTTGCATATGTTTGTGCATGAGGAAGAATGTTTTCCATACATATACAGGATATGGACTAGTAGATAACTATGAGCCTCTCACCTTTAAATGTTGGTATCAGAACTCAGGTCATTCTCAAAAAGAATATGTGTTGAGGCTACCTGCTAAAACCATAACATTTTTTTTTTGGTTTTTCGAGACAGGGTTTCTCTGTGTAGCTTTGCACCTTTCCTGGAACTCACTTTGGAGACCAGGCTGGCCTCGAACTCACAGAGATCCACCTGGCCTCTGCCTCCCGAGTGCTGGGATTAAAGGCGTGCGCCACCACCACCCGGCAACCATAAACATGTTTTATCCAATAAACCAAAAGTCTTTCACATATAAACAACAACCTAAATAAATACAGAAGCAAACAAATGATCCTTGTGAACATGGATGCATGAAACTGAAGTTGTTGCCTATGGTAAATTTACAGCATAAAATGAACACAGTCCATTAACAATGCTCAATAATTTACCATAAGATAACTGATTACAAAGCTGCTTTCACAGTGAAAACACTCAAAGTGATCACTGGGATTATGAAAAAAAAATTGTACACAGGTTGACATATTATGATTTCTATACTTACTACTAAGCTACAGTGATCAAGAATGAGAGTAATATTTTTGAAAAAATAGAGGATAGAGAGAAAAACAAAAAACAAAGCCAGAAAAATATAGTCAAACAATAAATGAGAGACCAAAAGGTAAATTAACCAGGAAAAATGTGATCTTGAACAATGTTACCACAGTTACCTATGATTCTATGTGTATAGAAAGTAAATAAGCACACACTTCACAACTACCACAAAATTAA